>NW_008671240.1:0-17893 GCF_000695815.1 Acanthisitta chloris
AAAATAAAATTAAATTAAAAAACCCCACCAGAGTTTTCCAGGATTCTTTCCTGGTGAAATCA
Organism: Acanthisitta chloris; assembly: GCF_000695815.1. NCBI lineage: Eukaryota > Metazoa > Chordata > Aves > Passeriformes > Acanthisittidae > Acanthisitta > Acanthisitta chloris. The sequence continues at coordinate 63 of NW_008671240.1, forward strand.
CACTGATTCTAAACGGAAAAGTGGGAGGGTAGGAGAGCAACTCCATGTGTGGACTGATCAGATGTGAGGGCTTGTCCCTGCTTGGTTGCTATGGTAGACTTACACCCATTCTAGTCCTTCTCACAGTCTGGATTTGTTTCCGTAGGGAAGCTGAAAAGGAGTAAATGGTAGTATATTTTAACATGATTACACATCTGTTAAACCACCTTGTATGATATTCAATGAACGTTGCTAGGAAGAGATGCTGTGACAGGTTGTGAAACCTTGTGAGAAAACAGACATCTTATGCACAAATAGTTACTCTCTCTTAATACTTAGATATCCCCCTGGTTTTGTGCTATGCATTAGGATAAGCTAGTGCTTGTGTATGATTTCAGACAGAATTAATCTTGAAAAAACCTAGGAAAGGACTGGGTTTCTTTTTAAAAACCCTGTTATTTAATCATATTGCTGACTCTTTTAGAGGAGTAGAATTCAGTTTTGGAGTGTAAGAGAAGTGAAGTGACCAAGTTTGGGTCAAGTCCTACCACATACATAGATTTTGCTTCAAGTCCTCTCTGCAGACATCAACTGCACCCCAATTGTAGGTATGGTGTGAAATAGAGGATATAGTCTTTTTCATGTCTGTTCAACAAGACAAAAGTGAAGTTATGCCTTAAAATACAGCTTGACTTAATTTTGAAACATGTCCTTTGCTTTTTGGGATAGCAGTTGAAGTTTCCAGTAGTCAATGATCCATTTGTTTCTTTATATCTCATCTACTCTACACAAATATTTAAAATGTTTTGCCTGTGGACGCAGCACTGAACAATGAGAAAGATATGCTGCAGGGATTCAATGTTGAGACTATTTTCTACAGTAATTATGATTGATTCAGCCTGCTCCTTCACATCCTGGAGTCTTAAATGGTGACATGTAAAGCTGGAAGTCCAACGGAGCCTGGATGCAGTGCCAGCTGCATCAGCTGTCAGGGATCAGAGAAGAGCAGCTCTATATGAAACTAGTTGTTCTGTAACAGCCTTGGAGAGCTTCAAGGTAGATAGGATGAGTGGGTTTATCAATGAAGAGTGGAAAATTGTGACATGGATCTTCCAGAAAGTGTCTGGTAAAGGAAGAAGAAAATATGTTGTGGGGAGAATGAGACAGTTGCTTATCTCTCCTCAGAGCAGCGCCTGTTTGTAGATAATACATTGGCAGTAGCCCATCTGTATGCTAGAGTTTAAGAGTTAAGTTCAATCAGGATTCAAATTCCCAAAGGAAAACATAAAAATTCAGCCTGCATAGTTATACTATTACAAACAGAATAACTAATGGAACAGCTTAGGAGTGCCTCTCTTTGTATTTTCTGTCTCAATTTGAAGACAGAGATATCAATTGAAAAAAAACCCCAGAATTTAAGAGGTTTTACAAGAATCTGAAAATGACATAATTTATGGATAAGAAATATTTAAGTTGGTATGAGCGACATAGTGTTGAAGATTCTGCCCTAGGTAAAAATTTCTGTGAAAGCTGGAAAAATAGAGGCCAAGCAGTATCACATCCAATTCTTCTTATAAATAATTTTTGAGATGCTTAAGGCAAGATGTAAAAAGCATTGTATGGACACAAAGCTACTCTCCAGGAAAGTTAAAAGCCTAGAAAAACAAGATGTACAGTCAGCTGTAGGCACCCAATGGAGAAGCAAGAATGAAACAATCAATGGTAAATCTCAGAGGAGAAAAACAAGTGTCCCAACTGCCTTAGGTAAAAGATAACTCTGTCTCACCTTCTCCAAGGTCAGAACTCCATAGTTTCATCTTGTCTTTGTCACATTGTTGGAAAAGCCTAGAAACAGGCATTGATCATTTGGAAATGGTATGGAGGAGGCCACTGAGAATTAACTGGAAAATGTAGTTAATGAAAGACAGCTACACAAACAACAGCAACTCTGTCTGTGAGATGGATAGTAAAGAGGGAAGAGAGCATACTCTAATGTATAAAAGTCTTCTGCAAAGGCCAGGGGAATTACGTGCAGTCCCTTCTACTACAGATGTTAAGAAATAGTAGGAGAAAATAAAACTCAGGTTCAGCACGAGGAAGAACATTCTTATTATATAGGGACTGACTGGACTAGGAGTCATACTGTTTCTATCCACTCACTGGAAATCTTGAAAAGTTCCTTAGGCTGACAGAAATGATGGGAATCATTGGTCTGTCCTTGAGGCAGCTGTACCCATAAGATGACTCCTTAAGATCCCTTTCATCTCATCATTTACATACTGGAAACTAGTAGGAACAGATTTGTCTGTTGCATCTAAAATATGCCCTAGAGCAACATCATGGCAATGTTTATTACTGTGTACCTGTGCATATGTAATAACATGTCTATGTATGACTAGGAGATGGGAAAGTGAACCTTTTGAGTGACAGACAACCAAGGAGCTGATTTCACCGTCTTGCCCCCTTGCCTGTCTGTGTCACTTGGTCACATCTCACGGTATTAGAAGGTAATAAAGAGAGTTAGACTGCAGCATTATTCTTAGGCATAACTACCATGGACATCTGGTATACTTCCCTATTTCATGATCCAGGGATACCATAGTCACCAGGGCACAGCCAACAGACCTGGGACTATCTTGCAGAATCTTGAAGTTTATTTGCAGTATATGAAACCCTGGTGCTTGATACCAGGGTATTTCCCCTGTTGGGTAACCCTGTTCTTTCCTTTTCATACATGGCCAGTGTTTCCTCCTATCTTCCTCTCAACACTGCTATGTTTCCCTCCTGCAAATGCATTCTATAACTTTTGCTTCGTCTCTCCTTGTGTATTTGTCTTCAGACATTATCAAAAGCTGATCAGGAGATCAGGCCTGCTGTTTCAATTGGCTGTGTTGGTGCCCATTCATAGCTACCAGTCCATTATGACTGACTACCACTGCCAGTTGGTCATGTCTTTTGGCACCTGACCACCCCACTTGATGCAGATAGGCTTTCTGCTCTGCATTCAGGAGGGGAAACTGTAAGGGTCTTTTTCCAGGAGGGAGAATCAGAGGAACAAGCTCATCCTTCTAGTCACTACTTCTTATTTCCTCACTTCTCTGGCTTTTGACTCATGAAGTTTCATAGTACTGAAGAGATACAGCTTCACCAAGGGGTCAGGAGCCTGAGAGAAATCAAAGGCTAATAGCAGGAACATTTTCAAATTTTCACACACTTTAGAGACAGCTGGTGAAATAAAGGAGGCAAACAGGAGAAGGCAGTGTTTATTGAGTGCTTCTATCCCACTACTGAAAAATAAATATGGTTTATTTCTCCACTATGGGACATACTCATTAAAACAGCTTCATTACTTCTTGTGGACAGATACTTTGCCTTGCCTCTCTCACTTCAGAGGAGTTGTACTGATTTATGGTCGTAAGAGTTTTGCCCCACAAATTATAGGAATGATCAGGTAATATTATCTCATTGTACGCCTTGCATTCACAGAGTATAAGATCGCAGCCAGATGTTCAGACACAGGAGACACGATGAAACAGGCAGTTCAATGTGTAGATGAACTGAAGACTCACAGTATTGTACTAAATAAGGTGATTGCTGCTGCAGGTGTTTAGAACAAAGAATAAATAAAAGTTTGCGCTCCATGTTGTGTGGACTAAAGCTTGTGAAATATTATACTGTAAGGGAGAGATGTGCCTGCTTTGATTCATTAATTTCCCTTTAAGGTGCTTCATTTCCCCTTCCAATCATCTGTCAGTTATTTTTTTGCCACAACACCCCTTGAAGCATGGAAGTGCTTCAGCTCTGGGTCTGGCTCTTGCCCTCTCTTCTCCTCTATGACCCTAGGACTTCAACACTATTTTCTTTCCTGAGTCAGGAAGAAGGGGGCAGCTGGCTAGGACCTTGCACTCATCACTGTTTTTCCACCTACAATATGTTTGCTTTTCTTTTCCAGCTGCAGTTTTATCTTGCCCCCTTCAGTCACTCAATACTTGGCATGTATATTGTGGGCTCAGTTCTCCACTTTGCATGTGCACAACATCATTCGTTTCAGAGGGGTTTATGGTTTTAACAGAGACAACAACTCAATTTGGTTCTTGTGCTTGTTGACACACATTCTACCATCTGAAGTGGGAGCGAGTTGTTACAGGTCATGAAAATCCTGTACAAATATAAAAAGTTTGGTGATGCAAATTCAAGTGATTAAAAAAGAAAGAGGGAAAAATCCCAAAAGAATCAGACTGGACATATGTGTCAGCATGTTTGCTGTAAGGGAGAAGGGAGGAGTGAACAGCTGCAATTCCCTTCCTTTGTATTGTAAGCAGGCTGTGACAGTATAATTCTTTTATCACTTTTCTTACTGTATACTTTTCTCCTCATCTTCCTGAAACTGGATTTAGATTCCTGGCTGGCAAGACAACAATTAGGCCAGATGAAATCTAGGTCTGATACATGAATAATGTGAAAGCTCTCCAACATAAAAAAAAGAAGATCCTGCTGTGTGTTGGATTGAATTTCTTTATTTGGTACTCTAGTTCAGAGGTAGACAGGGCAGGTAAATATGAGGTTGTCATTCGTCTGCAGATACATAGTTGTAGTTCTGCTAATTTAGAATAATTTCTTCACCAAATGGACTGTTTAATCGTACCTTAAGATATCTGGCAATATACTGCAGTTTCAAATAGGTTTCCATCATGCATTGTTGTTTTCAGACACACACACTTACATTCCCATAGAAGTCCATCCTGCAAGTTGCAATGCACTCTGACCCTAGTCCAGTAAAGCACTTAAACATATGTTTAAGTCAGATATGTTGATCTTACTGTGTTTTCTCGCATGCTTAATATGAAGCACATGCTTAATAGCTTTGCTGGAGCAGGCTCAGGATGCTTTGCAGCTTGCACAATGGGATACATCACTCACACAGATAATCAGGCATTTGAAAGCCTTCATAAATTAGGAACTAGGGATTTACTAGAACAGCTAATAGCTATTGTTTCTCTTAAAACCAAGGAAAATAAGTCCACTTTTGAACAGAGTCCTCTTTTTAAGGTCACTTCATTTGGATCCAGCTTGTCAAAATATTCACTGTTAACCTCTGTCTGAAAAAGATAACATTAGTGAGTGGCATAGCAGGGCCATGAAACAGACCTCTGCATGGACAGCAAAGAGGGTCATTTTTACTACGGGTTGTGAAGGCTGTCCTGTCTTTAATTTACATTTTTAATTGTCCTGGAACTGCTTTGTGGTTTACAATCCAGCATCCAGATGGTATTCCTAGACGTGTAAGTTATTAATGTAAAGATAACAAGGATCTGCAGGGGAGCTTCACTGAGTCTAACTGAGCTGTGTTCCCAAACCTGCCACTCTCCTGCCTTTGCCCACAAGCATGCACATATGCATAATTAGTCATATCATTACATGAGATTCTTTTTATTTAACAAGGGAAAAGGGGATATGTGCATCTAGCTGGGATCAACACATCTGAACACACTGAGAGTAGGCATTATTTAGTAATATAGTACTGAATCCCTGGTTTTACTCTTCTGCTAAACTACCCTTTTCCCATATAACCTAGTTTACTTGAATCTGCATTTCATAATACAGTTATGACTTGGCCATATTTTTTTCGTGTGTGTGATCAAGCTGCTTCTACCATCATGCCATACATGCTTACTGCTCTGGTTATTAATTACCTAAAATTTTCCAGGTTGTTTTCATGCCATGCACAAAGTCATTGACTAACCCCCAGAAAATGATATTGACTAGACATGTATTAGTTCAACAGAAATTCTGGATGGCCATGGCACAGTGAACATATATGTATTCAACTCCTCATGTGCATTCTTTATTCATATTAATATATTTTATGTATATATAACCTTGTAGAGAATAAATAGAAGTCATTCTGTAACAGCAAGCCTAGAAGTGGGAAGCTGAAACAGCAAGATTTTATTCCTTTATAATTTTATTCCGTTTATAATGCATATTGAAAACTGAAACCTGCATGCTTTTTAGCTCTGTGTCTGTACCTATGTAAGAACCCACTGTTTTATCTTTGTAGTTTCTCACTTCATTTGTCACTACTGGAATGAGTCTGCATCAGCTCTGTATACTTTTTCTTAAATTTACAGTGGGAACATGCAATATTTTCTGAGAAATGCTGCAGAAGCTAGCTGTTGTAGATGTGCTAGATATTTTCCCTTCAATCAAATGTGCTCTGGCATCAGATCATATGGGGGATATAATTCCAGTTGAAGGCCAGGTATAGACTCGTGCACCAGGTCTGGAGATCCACTCTGCATTTCAGACCTGTCAGCTGACTTGCTGCATAACTCAGGAGAAAGAGAATAGATTGAGCAAGCTTGCTCACCTTCCACAAAAACCTTAGCATTGGCTGAAGCTTTGGGAGAAAAGTGACCTTCGAATTTTGTCTGACCAGATAGCTTTGCTCACTGACCAAACCATTTGCCTCTGTCCTGTTAGAAGGTGTTTGGTTTCAGCTTCATGCTATGTGCCAGATAAGGATCATGGGCATTTGGTTTTTCACTCTTCATGAATATTATTGTATTGAACATGCTGCCAAACTGACTGTGGACAGAATGTGATGAAGAAGCTGAAACAAGCAGCTAGGCACATCAACAAAGAATTAATACATCAGTGTTATTACAAAATTAACATCAGAAATTATTAACTGAAGTATGTTGTCCTTAGCATTTGTACCATTATATTTTCCTTTTACCAGAATGTGATTTTGACCTCTGCATGGTGCATTGCATCCTTTCTGCAAGGTGTCGCATGCTCAGAGCAGGGTGGGAACAGCCAGAATGCCTGTTTGCCCCAGTTAGTTAAAAAGTTAGATATGGCTGAGCAGAAGATTATGGTGGTGCATGATTAGTGCCTTGCCCCCGTGCCATGGAGCCACCCTGTACCACTATGCTGGCCAGCACCTTTTGCAGCAGCAGGGGAAAGGTGGAGGAGAGGGATAATGTTCTCCTGCAAAAGAGTGGTTTTCTGCTGCAGGGCTTCAAAGCATAAGGGATATATATGTCCAGCTCTCCATCCTCCAGCACAAGGTGTCAAAAAAGCAGCAGTCTGGGAGCAGTAACCCAGATGACAACCAGGAGCAAGGCCACCACTGGTGTCCCAACTCTGGTGTGAATACAGCTAGCCACCTTATGCATCAGCCAGCAAGCAGCTGAGCAAGGGCAAGGGGATCCTCAGTTTCCAATTCAGTTGCAAAGTGCTCTTTCAGGGACTAGGAGAGCCATCTCATACGGACACATGCCAGCTGTAGTGTGGTGAATATGGGGGCTTTGGTCCCTCTTCTCCACTGCCTGACATTGCTCTGACAAGAAAACTCTGTAAGTAAATAGGTATTTGAATTCAATCCAGCTGTGCTACCAAGGTTACATATCCCTAGACACCCCACAGTGCACCTTGTTGATGGTTGGTGTATTTGAGGATGCTCAGCTATACACACAGACTAAGAATGATGTATCTGGCCTGTGGGTGTCAGAAAGCTCCTGTGAAATCCTACTAAGCTGAAATTTCTTCACTAAAGTGCCCTTACAACCCTGCTCTAACTTAGTTTTTATTTTTAGGCTTACCATCACCAAAGAAAAAATTGGTAAGGCTAAAATGTTGAACTAACATAGTTTTAATTTTTTCATTGTCTGCACTTAAGTAGCATGTTTTAAAACTCTTTTGTGTGCCATAATTATTGATGGTTAATACAGCTTTTTAAAAAATTAAAAATATTTTTTGCTTTCAAATGCAAATATTGTTTGACTTTATTTTATTAAGCTGTTTTTGCCTTGCAAAGCAAAGAGATTGGCATTCTTTCAAACACTCCTAAGAGGTATTTGACAAAAGGTGCTGTCATTTGTGCTTTTAAATTGTTCTAGTCCACAGAAATAGTTAACATTACCTTATCATTCTTCGATGCTCAAGATGCAGTTTAGTAATACCACAATGTTGAAAACATTCTAAAAAAATTAAAAAATAAACCAAAACATGAAAAACATTTAAAAACAATTTTAAAAAATGGGGGTCAGGGTGGGCTTGGGAGCAGGAGCAGGAGGGAGTGACCACAGCTGGCCGTGGTAAGACACAGGGAAGGGCAAGACACAAAAATACAAGAGATACTTTGTCCATGGGATGCTCTGCAGGGCCTTGTTGCACTGAGGAAGGATCTGTACCACATAGGACATTAGTGAGTGCTTCCATCTTCCTTCATGCAGCCAGTTCTGAAGTACTGCCAGTGAGGATCCACCACTCAATAGGTAACCCTGCCAGCTTCCAGCCATGTGCCTTCCCTTCAATTGAGCATGTTTTCATCTCTCTGAAGCTCTCCATGTAGAGGATGTAGAGGTTTGAGGTTCCCATGCAAAAGAGCGTTCATACATGGCTCACTGCCTGTGACCAGAACTTGTTACACCAAGGGGTGACAGTGTTGAACCAAACACTTTTCTGCACTGCAGAACTTAGTGAAATTATCCAATACCTTTTGTGACATTGAATTCATACATCCAAATGAGAAGTCATCACTGAATGTATATTATTGATGAGAAAAATTTTGTGCTGTTTCTGGTTATCATATACAATTTATGCAAGTCCTATTCAATATCAGTGTTCACATCCCTAATTTTATTTATTTTTTTTTTATTGCACGGTTTCTCTGGTCTTTGCTTCCCTATTTAGCAATATGTTGTCAGTAAAGTAATAGAATAGCTGAAATAAATACATGGAGGAATTCTTATAATTGCTGTAAGCACTACCAATATTAATTATCTAGTCTTATGGAAAAGCAGCAGACTCTTAGTGTCTCCAACAGCTATCGTAGCTATATAAACATGAAGAGTATACAGATGTGGCCAACTGCATGTCCCAGTTTTGTCTTATGGAAAAACCTTGGATTATGAAGTGAGAGAATGTGACTTAACATTTGTTTCTGGATATAGCTGTGTAATGGTGTCTGTAAGTGAAAAATAGACATATGCTTGTGACCGAAAATAATGAGCAAGATTTTGACATTTATACTACTGAATGGTTATTAATGGATATATACAAATTCTATGAAATTGTTTCAGTGTCATTCCAATGTCAATGCGCCGTAATGTCTGCTGAAAGTGTTTCCTTCTGAAAGGAAAGCATCACCATTTTTTTCTTGTCAATTTTTACTTTCCTACTTAAAGTTATTACTAAAGAATCAGGAAACGCTAGACCTAGATCAACTGCAAATAAATCCCAAGTGTCCTAAGATGATAGTGCTGTCTGGGTCTAGTGGCATGTGCTCCACTTATGTGCATACATATTTACTTTAAAGCAATTTTTCTGTGTGTGTGTACGTAAACAAACCCCCTCCAGATCTATTGTTTTGGAAGTAAGCTGTGTACAGGAAGAGAAAGGAAAATCCCAAACATAAAAACAGAAAATGGCAGAGAACTGTTTCTAAACACATATGTCACCAGTTTTGGGTCTGTTAAGGATTTTAAACTTTATGGAGTTTTGCAAGATAAGATAATGACATAAACCCTTTCCAAACAGAACATTGCTTCTCATTCACTGAGGACAATAAGATCAAAGATTAAAAGTGAAGCCATTGCCCAGTGTAAGAATGAATGATTGTATACTTCCCATTGAAAGACTTTTTGAGGAGGCCTGCTTATTCATAGAAATGGTTTTGAATAAGGCACTTTTCATTGGGGTAGCCATCATGCTTTGATTCATTTTTGCAATAAATTGACAAAGTGGACAGAAAAGAATAACTAAACTGGTAGCTGTTTTCTGTCTTTGTCAAGGCCTTATATCAACTCTGTTACCGCCTTGAATACCTAGAGCTGCATATGACAAAGCCTGTAGATATACAGAACTGGGTAGAAATAGAGAAGTTAAGAAGAAATGTTGTTATTTTCTTTATAATACGAAACAAAAAAGGGTGTGAAAATTTTCCCTATGTGCCTGAAGCCTCACATCTGCAAGCAGCATTGATTTACACTGAGATGGCTGCAGCAGTTTCTGCCCCAGCTGTCCTTCCACTGCAGCTGTACTACTCGTGGCAGCACCACACATTAAAGAGAGTGGAAACTTCACAGAGCATCGACTGTTCCATAAGCAGCTGTATTTTCTCCAGGATGGCTGGATAGGATGGGAGCTATTCTAGCCATCCTCTCATATAAGTCAGACCCTGAAGTTGAAAGTCATTAAAGATCTTGAATTAAAGGGTGAACGAAGGGAGAGCAGTGGATATTGCCAGCCTTGTCTTCAGCAAGGCTTTCAACACCACCTCTCACAGCATCCTCATAGGCAAACAAAAAGTGTGCGTTAGATGAGTGAATACTGAGGTGGATTGAGAACTGGCAGATTCCAGAGGGTTTTGATCAGTGGTGCAGAGTCTAGTTAGAAGCCTGTCACTACTGGTGTCCCCTAAGATTCTATACTGGTCCCAGTATTGTTTAATTTGTTCATCAGTGACTTGGATGAGGGGGTAGAGTGCCTCCTCAGCAAGTTCACTGATGATACAAAGCTGGAAGGAGTGGCTGATACCCCAGACTGCTGTGCAGCCTTTCATTTCAGAATGGACAGGTTGGAGAGCTGGTCAAATCGAGGGTCATGTACCTAGGGAAGAATTACCCTGGGAATGAGTAAAGGCTGGGTGCTGGCCTGCTGGAAAGCAGCTCTGCAGCTGGTCAAATCGAGGGTCATGTACCTAGGGAAGAATTACCCTGGGAATGAGTAAAGGCTGGGTGCTGGCCTGCTGGAAAGCAGCTCTGCAGAGAAGGGCCTGGAGGTCCTAGTGGGCAATCACCTGTCCATGAGCCAACAGGGTGTTCTGGTGGCCGAGAAAGCCCATTGAATCCTGGCATTCATTAGGAACAGCATTGCCAGCAGGTCAGGGGAGGTGATCCTACCCCTCTACTCAGCCTGGGTGAGGCCATATCTGAAATATGGTGTCTAGTCCTGGGATTCTCAGTACAAGAGAGATGTGAAGCTCCTGGATCAGATCCAGCGGAAGACTGCAGAGTTGGTCAAGGGACTGGAGCATCTCTCTTATGAGGAAAGACTCAGGGAGCTGGGCCTGTTCAGTCTCAAAAAGAGGCAGCTGAGGGGGTGGAGAGGGACATCATCAATGTATATAAGTATCCGAAGAGTGGATGTCAAGAGATCGGACCCAGGCTCTTCTCAGTGGTACCAAACAACAGCACAAGAGGCAACGGGCAGAAACTGATGCATAGGAAGTTCCATCTGAGCATAAGGAAGATCTTCTCCACTGTGCAGGTGACTGAGCACTGGAACAGGTTGCCCAGAGAAATTGTGAATTCTCCCTTACTGGAGATACTGAAGTATTGCCTGGATGCAATCCTGTGCAGTGTCCTCTAGGATGACCCTACTTGAGCAGGGAGGTTGCACCAGATGACCCTCTGTGGTACCTTCCAACTTGACCCATTCTGTGATTCTGTCTTTGGTTCACTGCACCTTTTAGAACCATGTCTTTGTTAGAAATTAGAAGCTTCCACCACACTGTTAAGCAACTAAATTTTAGCCTGCATGATTCCATGAAAATCCTTCACAACTACTTCAGTTAGACTAAATATCACTCAGGTAGAGATTTAATGATGTTGTTTTAGAAAATGTCTTCTGTTCCTGACTTCCCTTTGTATTTTGACACATCATTGATTCAGCTATAATATGATAAATCCATCTAAGAAATTGCTTTAAAATTTATACCTGACTTTAAAACAAAAATGAAGATTCAGCTAAAGAAGAAAGGTTATTTCAACCTTTTATCTTCTTAATCTCAGAAAGAATCTAAATGTTTTATGTTTTTCTTTAGGGAAAAGTTTTGGGTTTTTTAATAATTGCAGACTCTATCTTCAGTGTAATACAGTGGGTTTTTTCCTTTTTTTTTTTTTTTTAAATTTGGTAGACTTCAGCTTTACTTTGATCAGCAAGAAGCAAATTGACCTGCCAAATAAAATTCTACTCTCAGCAGCCCAGAATGATAACAATTGAGTCAGTGAAACAATGCTATCAAAAATACTTAGAACTTCAGTACAGTTATTCATAGACTTAGGTGTACCATGTAAAAGCCCCCATCAAAATGTCAGGCATCTAGGAACAACTGATGTCAGGCTACCCTGTTACTATTTTCTTTTAAAAAATTGAGCTGAGATTTAAAAATCATTCCCTGAAATGAATGGTGGAATTGAACCAATTACTTCCCTTCTGCTCATTTCAATATTAGTTCCTCCTTGTTATCACATATGTTGCTTGTTGTTTCTTTCTTCACAAATCCATTCAGAAGCTTTAGATTTCTTGCATGTGATTTCATAGAATCATCTCCAAATGGGTACCTCTGGCTTAAATCTCCCAGACCAATTTTGCAAATGAGCATGGCTATTTTGCTGCTACTATTCCATCCACTCTCGAAGAAACATTTCCAAGAGCTTCTAAATCCTGTTGGCATTTAAAAATATTTCAACATATAATAAGATAGCAATATGTGACCCACCTAAGTAAAAAAAAGGGGGGAAGGGGTAAGAGGGCAGGCAACTGTGAGAACTAAAGGCTCTAAAAATAAGATCAGAGGAATACTGGGGCAGAAGTTTGAAAAGTTACTGCCCTGAACTGTCATCTCCTTTCCTCTGCTGGGAGTTACTGCATTTGGTGTCCACTCAGCAAAAAAAGGAATGCATGTCTTAGCAAATTTAATACAAAAGCTGATGTTTTATTTTTAAAAAGCCCATAAAAATGGATTTTCAATACTAAGCCAGATTTTGTTCTATAGATACTCAGGGTGTGACTTGAATTTCCTTCTGCTGGCATGGTGGAGTGAAACAAAAAGGAGAAAGGACTGCGAGCTGTACTGAAAATGCAAGAGGCATTGGCTGGAGTGATCAGCTCTTAAAGAATGAAGAATAGTTTGCCAGCGTGACAGGGCTCATCTTGAGCCATGCTGTGACACTCTTACTACAGCTTTGGGAGTCTCAGCTCACTGTTAAGGATTCATTATGATTGCTATGGAGTTTCTGCCATTGGCTGGATGAGTGTGTTCCCAGAACAGTATCCTGGTTGCTGAATTTAGAAGAGATGAGTGAAGGTGCAGCTCCAGCAAGACAAGTGTTAGTTCATGGTGATGTATACACAAGCACTGTTGAACATGGCATTGTCTTCTGAGTGTGAATGTGCATCAGAGGAAGTGCTGAAAGATTACTATTATAAAAATTGACTGTCCAGGCCACTTTCTCTATGAACAATATGTTGACAGCTGGAGTTGAGGAAGATGGGAAGACCTCATGGCCATTAGTTGCAACTCTTCAGACAGCTTCAAAATTTTCCTGTTCACATTCAGAGCAGGAATTTCCACTGTCATTTTCTAACAGGAAGTGAAAAAGGTTTCCTCCCACCCCACAAAAATCCATTTGATCTTTAAAAGGAAACACATCTGGTGTAAGCACAAAAGACTTCTCAGTTGGTGTAGCTCAGAAGTTTAGAGGCTGCAGTCAGACAAGCCCATTTCTCTTAGGCAGGTGTTTAGGCCAGAAGCTGAAATTAGGGGAGCATGTGGGGTGCTCACTCAATCTGATGGTGTCACTTTCCTTCTTTCACATGGCATGGTGCCTGGGAGAGCCCTGGATCCTGCATCTATGGATGCCTGTGCTGTTCAAGTCTAAAGGAGCAGTAATCACCTCACATGTAGGTGCAGGTACTGCTAAGTTTTTGTCCATACATCAGGTGCTACTGGTTTTTTTCAATCATCACTGTGCTATGCAGGTCTTCCAGATTTATAACAGCATTGAAGAATATGATTAATAACACACATCAGCAATCCCTTAAAAAGGAAGGGAACCAGCTATAACCCTCGCCCCAAAATTAAGGTGAAAGTTCTAACCTTCTTCTAAGTTGGAAAATAGTCAATAAAATAAATCCTTAAGAATTTTATTCCTTTTCTTCTTAATTCCCCTGTCTGAATTTGCTGAATGATAGCTTAATAATTTACTGCCTACCCACTCATTACTTTTTTCATTTCCATAACACTCAGTAATGAAGTATTTATGATATCCAGACTCTCCTTCCCTCAACATCCTTATTAATTTTTACTAAAGTTATAGTTACTAAACCTTTCTCAGCTGTTCTTTCAGTTGGAAAGAATAGTCAAGCCTGTAGGACTGTTTTCTTTGCAAAGTTAAGTTTCCTTGAACTAGTTATTCCCTTACGTGATCTGCAAGGCTCAGTTTTCATAAAAAAAAGTGTATTTATATGGGTCAGTTTTGTCAATTATAGCCTTATGTTAAGGCACCACAGCAGTGTGGAGATACAGGCTAAGATTCACTAAGGGGAAAGATGTATACATGATGAATAATCCTGTTTGCCATGAGTGCTCTAGAGCATCTAGCTTGTCTCTCAAACAAGGAGACATTAATTGTGAACACTGAAGAAATTACAGAAATTCATTTCAGTTCAATTGAGCCCAGAATATTTTTGCACCATTGAAGTATTTTTATTTCAGAAAAACGTGCTTTGCCACTCATCCTACAGAAGTTATGATAAAGAAAATTGAAACAAAATTCTGGTAAAGTACAGTTTTCTTGTATATGTTGTGCAACTGACTTTTAATAATTGTTGAGCAGATTCATTCTAATTAATTTAAATCTATTCATGATCAGTAGTTGGCTAACACATAACTTCTCTGAATAAGTACCATTTTCAAATCATATCAGACGTGTAATAACTACTTCAAAGCATCTCTATGTGTGCTACTGCCTACCTAAATGGCAGGAAGCTGAGTCTGTTTCCTGGCTGATTGATTGACAAACATTGCATGTGGGAACAACAAAGAGGCAGCAGTGAATAATGCTAGCTTTTTTGCTCATAGGTGTCAGCTGTGGATACTTTAGACAAAAATCACAATATTTCTGTATGTGTAAAGAAGAAACAAAAATGGCCACATGGTGTCATGAGATGGATTTTAGAAACGGATTTTTAAGTACAAAATAATCCTGTGATTAAGGCAATGATTTGCTTTGTGAGCAATCACAAAATTACAGCTTTGTGTTGCAATCACTTCTAGCTTCCTGCATTGCTTCAAGGAACTTGTTAACTTCTCCTTGGGTTAAAAACATGCTTTAACTTAAAGATTTTCTGTGCCTTCTAGATCAGTAATTCCCAATGAATAAAATGGTGATAATACATCACTGAACATTTCTGTTGCTGGACTCCTGGACATCTAGGCTAAGGTGAATGTCACTGATAAAAATTTGCTAGTCTCTGTGCTTCATCTGCTTGCATCACTTAGAAAAGTAAAACTCTAAAGACTGTATGACTGAGAAAAAAATTATGTGTGAGGAAGCAAGTACAACATGGCTCTCATTATTCCTAAACTCCATGTGTGTTACCTGTATTGAGGGATGCTGTGGTTCAATTCTTCGAAAGAAAAAAGCAAGCACTTTCAGAGCCAACAGCTATAATTTTACATTTGTGGATTGGACACCCATAGCAGGACAACTTTGTTTCCTGAACATTTCATTATCACAGCACTTTCTTTTTCTGCATCTCTCTCACTTGCTTGCCCTGCCTCCTGTGCTGCCTCAGCCTGGTTTATTTGATTTATTGCAAAGTCACTTGGGAAGCTCAAGTTACAGCTTTGAAGTATGCAGTGACTTCAGGGTCCTTAGCATGCACACACTTCCCCTGTCTAAACTACATCAGGCTTTGCCCACTCTCAGAGAGGCCCTTCTCCTGAGTAAGGGAACAGACTTTTATACCTCTTGATCTTTACAGATCCTTAACCTTAGTGTAGTGTAATAACTTTTCTTCAATAAATTGGCAGCGCTACACTACTAACTTGCCAGCCTATATTTAGATTTGGATATAAAAATTCTAAACTTTTCTCCATGGAAAAATATGAAACATTTGGAACACAAAAATATGTAGACTAAATTTTGGCACTTTTAACTGAATCATGAATGCTTTCTAGAGTATTTATTTCTTGAGGTGTACAAACTGTATAAGGAATGCCAAGAATAGGCACATTTGAAAAGAACACTTGAAAATGTAAAATTTGAAGCATGCTTTCCTGCCATTCAGAGTGCTTGAGCTTGATGTAAGGCTTTCAAAAACTCTGCTGAATTCAACAGGTAGCTTCTTCTGAGTATCAACATCTGTGTCTGGCAGGAACTAGCCCACTGTCCAGGTTGTATGTCATACATCTGCTCTGCCTATGTGATACCTGGCCTAAAATGTGCTCTACAAATGCCCAGCATCATGGTTATTTGAATCTGTCAGAAAATACTTAGGAATTAGTAATTTTGTTGCTGAGACCTTGACAATGCTGGAGCAAGCATTTTGCTATGCAGTGTATGATGCTCCCTTTAGATTAACATTAAAATAACAATAAGCCTGTGTTCAGGTAGCTCAGGGTTAGGAAAAAAAGGTTGTTTGTTGGGCTCCAGATCCTATTTTTTATTCTTAAAATAGAGATGACAGTGCAGGGACAAATGTTGCATTGTCTTCATGAGAACTTTTCTGACAGAAACCTGCTGAGTGTCTGGCCTCCAGGACAAGAAAAGAATCACTGCACACATACTCTCATGCTTCTAGCACTCTGGAGTACAAAGCTATTGCTTTCAGAGGTAAGCCTGTGGGAATCAGTTTCTGAACCAGCAAAGGTGAATTGTGCCCCACTCCTTGAATTATTGAAATACAGTCTGTCTGCAGACCCATTCCAAACTACCACCAAGTAACTCCTCTGCGTAGCAGTTTGAATGCCTCTGCTAATTTTAGTGGCTATGGAATCTCCTGCATTTTGTCTTTTTTTTTCAAAATCTGTATAGGCACTGGTGAATTATAGGTAGGGACTAGCTAGTATGGCAAGATAATACGCAATAAAACTAGATATAAAACATTTGGTTCCCAGGATGTAATAAAGACATGAATAATAAAGACTGATGAGACATATTTTGTATGTCTTCAAGATAGATTTAATACTAGAAAATATTATTTTCCTAAAAAGCAAGTTACTAATCTACTGTTAGTGTCCATCAAGCTCTATGAAGGCCAGTTAAGATGGTCATGTCATCCTGTTTGAGCACAAAAATTTATGAATATCTGAACTGTCTTTTGTAGCAAGTGGTTCTACTATTAAACCTGTTCTAAATATTTATAATTATCTTCTCAGGTGAACAGTAGTTGGTTGTGTGTGAACCCATGAAACAAAACTGTCTCCTGATGTTGATATCAAGCCCCTCAAGATTTAAGGCCCTCAGGGTTTGAATCAAACTTTGCAAATTTTTTTAAGTTGTTAATCAGTAGCTATAGCTGGACAGTTGTGATTAAGCAATTGCATTGTGAGTGGTGTATGCTTGGCTAATCATTTGTTTCAAGGAAAGGAGAAGTCAATCCCAAGAAGGACAATCCTATGGTGAGAGCCACCAGGAGTGAAGTCAGCAGAACTGAGCAGTAGCTGGGGGAAAGGTAATTGCAGCAATGGGTGATCATGACCACCTACTCAAAATAGTCCCCAGATTTAAAAGGATAGAACTGCCTCTGAGGACTAATTAGTATGAGAGGCAAGAGATGTAATTAGCAAATTGGGGTTTGAGTACTAATTAATAGAAAAGTTATGTAAACTGTAACCAATGAATGCCGATGTCTTTGTTAACATGTATAAATAGTGTAAAGTTTTGATGATCAGGGTGCCAAACTTTTGTGGGTTACCACCTGCTCCCTACATTCCACAAATCAGAATAAAATGCAGAACTACCTTGCCTCAGTGTGTGAATTGGTGAGGCACACCAAGTAATGAACCTGATTTGGGACAATGACGTGTCCAGACTGATGCTGAAATAGTTCTC
>NW_008671240.1:17972-22502 GCF_000695815.1 Acanthisitta chloris
GCAAACCCATGGGCTGCTTTTCCTACAGCTGCCTAGCTTGGATTCCTGTGCCAAAAGGCTTGCAGGACAGAAGCTCTTTATACTGAGGGAAAGCACATGGTACTAATGAGATGTGCAGTAATGCATTTTCAGTCCCAAAGCTATCCCAGAGGGAGGTGCATCAAGGATTAATGGAAAGCAAAACACTGGTTATCTTATTAAATTTCATTTGCTGTGTGTTTTATCATGACTTACAAATATGAAAGTTATTTATACTTCCAGAATGTGTGATATTTCATTCTGTGGAGTGGTTGAAAATTTGCCTGATGAGGTAAAAAACACAGGCTTAAGAAAGACAAAAAAATCTCTTAATAGTAGGGGCTTCATTCTCAAAGCTTGGGTAGGGTTGAGAAAAGGCAAGAAGGATTCTTTCTTTAGTTGAAAGGAAAGTACTAGTTAGTTCATTTGGTTTAACCCTGCATTTCTTGAGTACTCCAGAATTGTTCCCCAAGTTATATAGGTCAGCCAGAAACAGAATAAAAGAAACACACAAGTGAGTTGCCTGTCACTTTCTCTGTTGTTTTCATGGACAATCTCATATCCCCTTGTGATACCAGCTAAAAGAACATCTCAAAGCATGCCCCAAAGCCTTAACAAATCACCAGAGGACTATTTTCTGTTGAAACTTGCTCTTTGCCTCAGGCTTCAGTTTAGCAGAGGAAAGTATATAAAGTGATTTTTTGTAATTAGAGATTTTTACCTAAACTTTTCAACTTGACTGTTTTCGAAGTGTGCTACTGCTAGCTGAGCAATACAGGATGCTCTAAATATCCACCAGTTTTCTTTAAACTGTGTCCAAAGGAGAGATCTGTCAAAAATCAACATTTTCATGCAGATGGAAACAGTTTTGTTCTATGAGAAGATGCAGAGGCCCAAGGGCATTCTCAGTAACAGGAAAATTATTTGCAGTTGGTCAGACAAACTGTCTGACTCAGGTAATCTACAGTTCATCGGGTCATTTGGTTGAAGCTGAAGTCCAAGATAAGACACTGTTCAGATGAATTGTAATGATTTTTTTGTGCATGTGCATGAGCCAGCACGTGTGGTTTCGTGTGAGAGAATATGGGATTATTTGCTGTATGTGTGCTAAGGTGTCTGCAAACTTTTGGACAGCAGCAAACCAAACCCAAGAACAAAGCAGACATTTCATGCATCAATTTAATTTAAGGGGGAAAAAAAGACAAACTATTTCAGGAAAGAGGACACAGATGTTCTACATTAAAAACCAAGGGAATTTGGAGAAATATTCCTTTAACAGATGGACTAGTATCAAAATACCTAACAGACTGGTATCCAAATACCTACTGGTGAACAAAGTCACCAAATACCACTCCTGCAAGAGGGTGAGAGATGTGTTTAGCATTCTCATTGGCAGTCACTAGTGGCTGTCCAAGTGTTTTCTCATTAACAGGGCTGGGCGAGGAAAGATTTTGCCTTGCCTGTGCTTGACTCTGGAAGTGATAGGAGAAACTTCTAATGACTGTTTATACTGTAGGTGTAAACTGCATTTCCCCAGTGGAAACCCAAGCCATGCTGTGTTAAGTTGTGTGCCATCACAAGGTGGTAGATGATCCCTGTCCAGAGATTTTGCTTCTAAATGAGATTTAAAAGCAAAGGCAGGGAAGTATGTTTTTCCCAGTTGCTGCTCTCTGAGTAAGTCATTTGGTCTCTCACAGATTAACCAGTGCCCTAGCCTACTTTGTGCAGGCAGTGAGACAAAGGAAGGTGTAAACCCAGTCTAAACATGGTATTAAGGTGGGTAGAAAACTATTCTGCAAGACTGTTGTGAAGCAACCAGCAGAGCTGACTTCTTTATGAAAAACAAATGACATGGCATTTCCTCAGCCTCGCGCTGCACTGAGCCACAGACCCAGGGCTGGTGCTGGTTTTTGCTGGTGCCCTGGTTGCAAGTTGCCTCGTACTGCTGTGGAGAGGGGGTAAGAGGGCCAGTCCTTATGCTTCAGCGATACTGATCTAATTTTTCTCATCATTTTTCCTCCCTCAACTGCTGCCTACAAAAAGGTTCAGCAAATCTGTAGTTAATGCCTACATGTGCTTCTGATTATCTCTTCCTCCTCCTCCCCCTCCACTGAAAACTGTGGCTTGTGTGCAGCTCAGAGAGAGCAGTTAAAGGAAGTAATGGGCTGTTTTAGGGAGCTGCTGATTTTCTCCAGTTGGTCCCGACTGTAATGAATAAACAATTCTTGCAGCATATATAACTTGTATGTAACTTGACTGGGCATTTCTTCCTGGGCAGGAAACCA
This sequence comes from Acanthisitta chloris, assembly GCF_000695815.1. Lineage (NCBI taxonomy): Eukaryota > Metazoa > Chordata > Aves > Passeriformes > Acanthisittidae > Acanthisitta > Acanthisitta chloris. The sequence continues at coordinate 20,276 of NW_008671240.1, forward strand.
GCAGCACCAGGCGAAAAAAGTATGGTCACAGCAATGGCGGCAACTCTTTAATCATCTTCCTTAGTCCAAGAACCTTGAGAGTTTAAGCCCCTGCCTGTAGACATGTCATGGGCATCATCTGGGAGCTCAGCCAAAACTGATCATGCATCCTCTTCTCACTCACCTGAAGAATGGATTTTGCTTCGCCACAGCATCAGAACATACCACTTTCATCATGTCTTTAAAAATTCTTTAATATCTTCACAGTATTTATAATAATAATAAAGTGTAATAAATCTCTATTTTCCCATGTGTACTCATGAAGTCTGCACTTGACAGTTTGCCAGAGACAGCCTGCTCTCCACTGTATGTTTGCAGGGGTCACTGCTACCTGGGATGAACCACACGACACTTAAGCCCTGACCAACAAAAAGCTACATTTGAAGACAGAAGTGGCATGGTACTCATGTACAGGTTTTATGCTAGCTCTTTAGGAAGGGGTTTATTCTCCACAAGAAGGGAAACATCAGCTTTGAAAATGAGGCAAGATTTTCTGAGAAAGAAAGATTGGTGGGAAATTGTCCTGTTTTCGAAACAAGCATCTTGAGAGCTGGAGTAGCAGTCAGAAGGCTGGTGGTGGTGGTGTGTTTATATGCTCTGTGCAATAAATTGCAAAACTGACAAAAAGTGGGTTAAAGGTCACAAATGTCAGAACACCATTTCCAATCCTCCCCTACTACCACATTTCCCTGTGTTCAGGGAAATTAGTACCTGGTCCTTATGTTGCAAGGCCAGAGTCTAGGAAACATCCCTCATGGGCAGTCCTACCTCATCAGATGGGATTGCTTGGAAATAGTCACCAACTCTTCCAGCTGGATGGAAGCTTTCCCTGTTATTTGTATTATAATAGCAATTCCTCACTTACTGGTGTTATATTATAATAGCATTTTATAATATAGTACAGAATTACTTGGAGTCTGAGCCAATGTAAAATCCTTCCTGTATTGTTTGCATGGGTGGGGAGACAGTATCCTGTGGTGCACACAAGCTATATAAAATGCATTGGTCAGACATCCACTACCTCTTCTCATAGTATGCTGATAGCTGTGGTTTCACTTGATATTTTGGGAAGAAATATACAGAACTATATCAATAAGGATTTCAAATCCACCTCATTAGTTTTCTGAATTGTAGCATCCATAAACACCACAAGCTGACTGGAAACTTCTGATTAATTTCCTTGAGAGAAAACAGCTGTTCATTGATTGGGAGCTTCATTTTTTTATTTGTTGATGAAAGTGGAAGAAGAAATCATTGCATAGTTTTGACAAAACATTTTAGAAGCTATGGGTCTCTTCAGAATTGTACATGAACTTGTCCCAGGTAATTTCCAGAAAATACCCATCTGCAAGTAATATATTCTCTAGAGGTGCTTATGGCATGTCTGGAGGGAGGTAGGGAGGGGCTGGTGCAAACAGGAGCAAATGGAGAGTGGATATACCCTCCTCCACTGCTCACCTCTGTGTTTGCAACCCTAGCACTCAGTGCTCAGCCCTGCCTTGCTCAAACCTTGCCATGTTCTGAAGCAGAGCTTCCAGACTACCCCACAAAGGGCCCACCACAGCATGTCCCCATCTGCTGTCTATTACTGCACAAAATGGGCCAGCCTTATGTTGCCAGGGGCCAGCACCCTGGTGCTTCTTCTGCTCAACAATAGTACCGACCAATCTGCAAAGGTGGACAGCATCCAGCCCACAAGAGGACTCAGAGAAGTATTCCCTCTTTGAAGATTCTATAGGTCTGGTGATGGATCCTTGAGAATAACACTGTAAAACTTGCTGGTTTCTAATGGGGAGTCATTTTCCAGTGCCCATGTATACCATGTGTTAGTCATTTAACATCAGATGGAGTTACTTGGCAGCAAGGAATGGAAGGAAAAGGAATATTTCCGGCTTCAGAAAATTTCAAATTCCCTGTTTTGAACCAAGTGATCAAGGATAGGAAACATTAATATGGGTAAAATACTTGATGAGGACTGGCAGCCATTCAAAGTTTGAGAAAATGTGCAGTGGTTGCTGATTCTGTTATCAGTTGAGTGAGAGCCTGGGGTATGATCAACAATGGGCTCAACCCTTCAAATTTACAACACAAAGACAGTGACTCTTAGTTTTTCTAGCTGATGAATTGCAAACAGTGATTGGCTTTGCATAAAGCAACTGGAAATTGCACGGAGCCAGATACAAGCAGG
>NW_008671240.1:22516-27097 GCF_000695815.1 Acanthisitta chloris
TGAGTTCCTGACTCCCCACAGTGACCACGGTAGTGTTTGTCAGGAGCACAATTCTGGGGCTCTCCCTAGCTCCATGGAGCCAAGAGAAAATTAATACGGGAGAGGTCAGGTTACAACAACAAATGAACATTCAAATTCTGTTAAATAGAAGAAACCAGATCGTTAAGAAAGACAGTCTGCTGTATTTAGTGTGAACATGACATAAGTAGTCAGAGTAGCACTTCCTCTGTCAAATGCTGCCTTCATTTCCATTTCTGCTACAATTTACCTTTTGTAGCAGTAGGTACTATAATTTTGGTAATGTTACTGTTGGCAGAGATCTGTCAAATATAAATGCAAAAGCCTATGATTATCCTAATTATTAAAGTTGCCACAGCCAGCTGTTTATATATCATAAAGCAAGATGGAGAAACCTCAAATATAAGTTTCCAATAGCATTGAGTCCTTGGAAGAATTAGAAGAATCTGATGCTTTTAACTGTATCAGTGGAGAACTTCCAAAGATTCAAAATCTTGACTGCCCTAAAGGAAAGCCCAGTTGACAAGAAACACATTTTTTCGGCATGATCTCCAATGACTCATGTTGACCTAATTTTTTATATTTGTATTTCCATTCATGTCCAGCTTGTCTCGAGTTTTAAGCTTCTGCTGTTATCAGGTGCAGAATCTCAATTTGAGGCAATGTAAAGTAACTAGCTCATAGACACTGGAGCTAATCACCAATAGCCTCCCTTTCAGGTGATTTCAGCTTTGCACATTTTGACTTTATGCCTAAGTACTTTCAAAACTCCTTTGCAGCTCATGCTGTATGGAATACTAACATCTACAGGAAAGATAGGTGTTTTGTATCACCTGTCTGCAGGGAAGCCTAAATCTAGGCATAAGACTTATGACTCCGGGTGAGAAAGAACCCTTGAAAAATAAAACTTGACCTCTGCTTAGTTTTTGTGAGCATGTGGATGCTCAGAACCACTGTTCACTGATGACTTCACTCTGTCCAAAAGGCGAGTGTAAGGTGGCAAACTAAGTTGGTCTTTTTTTCCTTAAAGAGGGAATGAGTAGATTTTTTTTTCCTTCTACAGGCTGCCTCTTTCCATCAAACCTACAGGAAAGGAGAGCCACCCTCTTCTTAGCTCAGCTGAGAGTGGACAACAGACTTTAAAGCTGCTGGAGGACAGAAACAGCCATCTAACTGTTCCCATCATGCACAGAGGGAAAGTATATGATTGAATACACTCATACAAACAAACAGGACACACATTGTTGATAATGTCTTTTACTGGTGCCAGGATTGAAGTGGTCAAAGGTTGAATTGTGGCTACCTCTGCCACTGAGACAGGGATGCACTATGGAAACACTATTATTGCTGCCAACTTTTCCATGAAAATTAAGTACACACAGGGAAACATTTCTTTTTATACTTAGTAGTACAGCACTTAGCTCTTGTCCCCACTTATTCATGACTGACATTGTAGTTTTAGGCAGCAATAAGAGCTGAGGAGACAATATAATGAAGGTTCCTCAAGCATTCAAATTTTAAAACAAATTCACTTTGTCTCCAGCTCCCCATTGTAATAGTAAATATTTTAAGCCCAGATTTGGCAAAGGACTTAGGGACAAGCCTAAAGCAAAGAGTATGTTTATGTCCTAGTGTCCTAGTGCTTCTAAAACCAAACATGTTTACCATTAAGTGCAGGCATGAACCCTCCATGAATGAGGGATGTAGAACTTGCTTCAAAGCCTTGTGGAGTCAACAGAAAAAGCTACACTGACATCCTTGATTTCAAAACAGACCCTTAGAGAGCCTTGCTACTTCAGTGTGGAAATTTGCCAGAAGGAGACTTCAAACTGCATAAAGCAAATTGCAAATGTCAAACAAATATTTTAGTATGAGTGATTTGCCTGGATCTCATCAGGGTTATGTTTCAATGAGCATGATGGACCAGATCCTCATCTGTTTTTTATTAGATGGACTCCATAAACTTGAGAGAAGCTATTCATAACTAGGATAGCCAAAGAACCAGTCTGTTATTGTTTGGATGGTCACATCCAGAGGCTGGTTGTCTCAGAGACCCAATGAACACCAGTGACAAGTGGTGTCCCCCAGAGGTCCATATTGGGACCAGTATTATTTAATATCTTCATTAATTACATAGATGAAGAGATTGAGTGCACCATCAAATTTGCACATTACACCGAGCTGAGTGGCATGGTTGACACACTCAAAGGATGGGATGCCCTTCAGAGGGACTTGTATGAGCTCAAGAAGTAGGTCAATGGAAATCTTATGAGGTTTAACAAGGCCAAGTGCAAGGTGCTGCACCTGAGCCAGGGCAACCCCCAGTATCAATACAGACTAATTGAGAGCAGCACTGCCAAGAAGGACTTGGGTGTGCTAGTGAATGAGAGGCTGGACATAAGCCAGCAATGTGTGCTTGAAACCCAGAAAGCCAGCTATGTCCTGGACTTCATCAAAAGGTGATTCTGCCCCTCCACTCCACTCTGGTGGGACCCACCTGGAGGACCGCATCTGGCTCTGAGGTCCGCAGCACAGGAAGGACTTTGACATGTTGAAGCGAGTCCAGAGGAGGGTCACCAAGTTGATTGGAGGGAAGGAACACCTCTCCAATAAGGAAAAGCTAAGAGAATCGGGATTCTTCAGCCTAGAAAAGAGATGGCTTAGAGGTGACCTAATTGCAGCCTTCCAGTACCTGAAAGGAATCTACAAGAAAACTGTCCTTTTTTGATGTAAGTACAGACAGCTACCTACACCTAATCTGTCCTTAATGCACAGCCCAGGAGACCAGAACAATAAAAGTCTCTCAGGCTTTCTGGAGAACCTGAGTTTGGTATGGGAGTAAGAGTGCATAAAGCACTTGTCTGCTTGACTTTGCTGTCTTCACAGTTCTCAAGAAAGGAAGCCAGACCAGAGCCCAGCATTTATAGAAATCCAGTCTTTATATCCCATAAGTCAATAAATAGACTACACTTTTCTATAGAGACAATCCACTAGAGTGCAGGCTTTATCTACAACTAGAAGAAAAGAAACAATCAGGACCTATTTGTGCTCTTCCATTGCATGTGGAACAGCCAGTAATTATCAAAAGACTCTAATTCCTCAGCAGAGAGACGATGTAGTTGCAGTGCACTTCTAGTTTCAGGGAGATGCTGCTGCTAGCAGGACCCGAGACTGTGCACATGGATGCATGCCAGATCACAAATCCCTGATCCTGGCATGTTGTCGCTGGTTTTACAAGGAGTCCAGCTCATTCATAATTCTTCTACTCTTGCCCCCCTTGCCACAGGTCATGTGGGAAAGATTGTTAGCTGTAGGTGTTGAAAGTTTGGATTTCTATTAAAGTTTGTGAATACATTTTGTACAAAAGCATCTTTGAGAAATGCAGCTTTGCTAAAACTCTTTATTTTCATGAAAGCACTTCAAATTCAGGAAAACATTCTTTTTTTCCCATTTTAGAAAATGGCAATGTAACCTTCCATTTCTCTTAACTGTCTTCTTTTAAAAAAAGAAAAAATCTGCTTTTCACCTTTGATCTTGTTTTCCTTCCCTCTTTTTTAATACACCCTTCTCACAAATTGAGGAAAGAGCATTGAAAACCAACTAGAGGGAGTCAAAAAAGTAAACAGGCAGAGGGGGAGCCCTCTTTCCTTTCACTTTCCTCTCCCCCATGTGTTTTTTTCTGACCTCTGTCCTCTCATGGAAAAAATGGCACAGGCTCCTACATGTTTTAATTTGAGAACTCCGTGCAGGGCCCTTCACATCATCCCTGCCCAGATGTGTGGCAACAGGCTGAGCAGCTGTGCAGCCCTCCCTGCCAACCCACTCTACAGCCCCTGGAGCAATAGACCTGGGAGTGTCAACATTCTGATTGCCCCATGTAACTCCCAGGTGCATCAGGATGCCAATTCCCTAAACTGGTCCTCAGCCACAGCTCACTTGCTGCCCTATTCTCACTCTTCCTCACTCAGGCAAAGTAAGGGCCCTGAACTAATCCCATCAGGTTTTATGTAATCCCCTTATACACTAATGTAGGGTAGTCTGCTGCCCTTGAGAGAAGTATGAGTGGTTTATGGATTGTATGCCCATGAACAGGATTTACAGGTCTGCTGGATAGTATTGTCTGGCAATTTGTAACCCCAGAGAGAATACAATATTCTGTGAAGCAAAATACCATGTTTCACTACAAGAGTTATCTGCCATAGTAAATTTCAAGGTGACCAGGGAGTCTGATTTACTGGAAGTCCCCAAGTTCATGGCACTGAAATCTCATTTTCCTACTGACAATGAAATAAGTACAAACAATCGTGGGTGAAGTACTGGAACAGGGCACTGTGACACAGCAGAGTTACCTCTATGCTTATGAAAGCAATGTAAAACAGACTGTTATTATTGGCATTATATGAGTCTGCTATGTAATTACAAAGTAATTTCATTTGATATTGTCATGGTTTAACCCCAGCAGGCAACTAAGTACCACACAGCCACTTGCTCATAACCCAGTCCCCTGCTGGTGGGTTGGGGAGGAGAATAAGAAAAAAAGTAAAACCCATGGATTGAGATAAG
>NW_008671241.1:0-18100 GCF_000695815.1 Acanthisitta chloris
ATATATATATTTTGTTACACATCCCAGTCCCAGAATATGAGTTTTGGCTGAGAAGACTATATACTTCTGCAAATTAATTAAGTTCGACTTACCATAACAGAATCAAGTTTTTGTTTCACCTTCTGCATTCTCACTGATGCTCTTGCAACACTGACAAACTGATCTGCCAGAGACATGGCTGGCTTCTTTTGTCCAGGAATTTCATAAAAACTGCTAAAAAACTGTGGCCCTCTTGGTGTAGATGTGGTAAGTGATGAACTGAGATCTTTTAGGAGTTCAGCTTCCTGTTGTGCAACTGAAGAAATAACCAGTGTTAATTGGTTAGGTGAATTATAATCAATATAAATAACCAATATTGTCAGGTGAAGCCTTACATTGCCATGTAAAAAAACACATAATGCTGAATGATTGCCATCATTTTGCAGCCAGGTCTTCACTATCTGAATCTGCACTTCCAGTTCTATAGGGAAAACTGGAAAATGACATGAAATTTTCCCCATACTACCCTGTTTGTCCTAACTCTTCTGATCACAATGTCTCACTTCTGTAATCTATGTTCAGCAACCTCTCACACAGAACTGAGATTATTTTTATTGCTTACAAACAATAGTGTTCCTCAGTCAGAAATATTCAGGGAGAGGAGGGCGGGGTGGGAAGACAAAGAAATTTTACAAAGGGAAGAAAGTTACAGAGCTTGCACCAAGTTCAAATCTGAGTACATCTCACATTTTTTCCAGACTAGTTCTAGTGAGTTTATTGTGCTTGAGCAGTATTTCAGAAGTTGAGAGACACATTACACAGGCATAGGAGGCATTCTGAGGAGTTAGCCTAGTCTAGAACAGGATACTTTTTATGAAATTTGTGCTTACTGCCATTTAAACAAATTGACTTTTTCAGCTTTTTGTACTGTGGTCTCAAGACAGCAAATGTTAAAAGAATTCTTCATTAAAGTTCTACCAGGATATTAATAAAACTGTTGGTGTACCTAAAACACATGATGTTGGAGTCTTAAAACTGTGCCAGTGACTAAAATTAGTATTACTATATGATTAACTCTTTCAACACTAAGGCAGCAAGAGTACCTCCTGAAAGTGGATGCTTTTAACCAAAACAGGAACAAAAAGTTAGATAATGTAAGAAAGACCACAACCTATGCAAAATCTTACTGTCACCAATGAGTTAAGCAGTCAGATGATACAAATAACTACCCTTGTGATATGTGTGATCTCTAAATATATACACACATATATATATTTTTAAACTACCGTATTAGACTTTTTTAAGACTCACTGTCTACTGAACACTCAAAATATTTTAAAGAAATTCTTTACCTAAAAAAATTTCCATTGCTCTCTGAAATGCAGATATCTCACTGGGTTGAACGTACCTCCGGTGACTGGCTAGGCCAAAAACCTTGATTAAAGCAGCACCACCTAGAGCAGGTTGCTCAGGATCATGTTGAATTGGGTTTTGGTATCTCCCAGGAAAAATGTATGTATTATCATCAAGTGACTGGTTGGTATTTTCCCCTCAAAAATAGTACAAATACTAAAACCAATCCCCTCTAAAAACGAAACTTTTCCAAGTATGTGTCAATAAAATTTGTACTGTACCTTTATAATCATAAACGTATACAAGTATTGGCTGGTTTCGACCAAAGGCACAAAATGACACCATGTGTTCGTGTGGATGAAAGGCAACATCACGCAGCGGAGATGTGAAGTAGAGTTCAGAATATATGGCCACCTGATCTCCTACAGAAGTGAAATACGCTTATTAACACTATGGAAGCATATTTGAAACATTTGATACAGTAAAATGACAGTTGGTTAAAGCTTGTATTACTACAGTGCAGTGTCTGTCACTGCAAATGAATATTCTTCAGTCAATTTCCTTAATGAAAAGTACTATTTTAGCATAAGACAAAAAAAGTGTTGCACACCTTTAAGTTATCAATAAGTCAGAAAAGTCAGTGCTGTTGCAACAGCTGCAGGAAACCCCAGAGGATGCACTAGGTTAGCACCTTGTTCTGATAAGCAGGTTCTGGAAAGGTAACGTTCCACAGATTGGTTTGTGCTTGCAGTGTCCCAGAGATAGCCATCTCAGCTGTGGATTTCAACTATATAATACTGACAACTGGAGTGAAAGCTGAGCATAGAATTATTGAAAAATGTAAGGAAAATTAGCTTTTAAGCTGATGGCACTACGAATGCAAGTACAGCGTGTAAGCAAGAGTCAAAACACAATAAGAACCTACTAATAACTAAGTTCCTTCGTCCTTTTACTCTTTTTTTAAAGCTTTCAGGCAAATTATGTTTTGGCAGAGATGTAAGCTAATGTAGTTAGAAACAAGGAAAGAAATTCAAAACAGAACTGTTGCTTACGTGCCAGTTTTAAAATATTTACTGTTTCCTTTTAAAAATTATTTAGATCATAATCAGAGACAGGATATAATGTCACCAAAACCAAAATTGTATTCTGCTACCTTCTACTGTTACTTTTGCCTCTTTTACCTCATGTACAAGAAGATAGCAAACTCTACCTTAACAGCTTTTCAGAAAGATTTTGGTAGTGATTTTCAAACTACTTGACCTGGGGACTAATTCACAAAGAAACCATATATTCCAAAGGCCAAAAATTTAGAGTCTCTGACCACCCTTGGGAAACAGATGAAGTGGTTCTCAACAAAAGCCTCATTCCCAAATCCAAACGACAACAGAAAAACTGATGTGACATAAAACAATTTTTGTGCATTCCATTTTAAGACCCTCACCACATGTAAACAATTGCAGCAAACAAAAAGCTGACCTTCAGGTATTTTTGGTATATATCCTGCTGGATATTACAACTGCTACCTCTGTTAATTTCCTCTAGAGAATTAAACCTTAGGGATTAATGATAGCTATTTAAAAGCTGGAGCTAAAGCTTCAGGATTTAAGACATCTTACTTAAGTTTTATTCCATACCAAAAATGTTTCAATAAAGCTTACAAAAGCCCCTCAGCCTTGACAACCTGACTTAAGACCATAAAATAATTAGTTACCTGTTTCTGGATTCCAAACATAAGCCTTTCCATCTTCACTGCCTGAAAACAGGAACGTACCACATGGTGTTAAGGTGCTGTGAATCTTTTCTCTGTAATTTGTGGCACCCATGTATTTCTTTGTAGCCAAGCTAAAGACAAAGAAAGTTGGCTAATGTAGCAGTTACTTTCAGAATAGTCAATCCAACTTTTGATGTGTCAGTTCTCCCCTCTTTTCCTCAGAAAAATCAATACACCTTGCATCCCAAACACATATGCAAGCCCCCACCTTTTGCAGAGTGCAGTGTTTACCCTTCATTTTCCCTGGCTTTCATATGCTCCTGACATTATAGATGAAAGCATACGTCCTTGTCTTTCAGCAGAAAATGGAAATACTCAGATCTAGAGAATGGACCTAGATGCAGCAATTTGCATTGTCTTGATCATGGGCTTTGCAAAAAAAAATGGGGAAATTGGCACTATTACTCCAAGCTCTGTCAAAAAGTTTTTCATTCTGCATCTTGAGCCTGAGCTCTCTCCAGCAGCTCTCTTTAGCTCTTCAGACTAATGTCTACTTGGTTAGAAAACCAGCAGTAGAATCAGCAAATTTCAGACATAAATGTTCTTTTACTATTAATATTAATGTTTTTAATATTATTTTGTAACTTAGATATCCTAACCTTTTTTTTCAGTGAAACACTACTGGTCAGCACAATAATAATGGCCTACTGTCAAACAGTTCGTAGGCATCAAGTAGGAGAGAACCTACAAAAAGATGTAAAGAAGCATAAACCAGCTTGTAAGAGGCTGTCTCAAACATGAGGCATACTCTGGAAAAATATATGAAAGTTCACCATGGAGACTAACACAGAATTTGAGGCAAGAAGAATGGCAATAGTCCATCACAGCCCTCAAAGACAGAAGAGAGTAATTTTTCAAATGTGCTACTGCAGAAACAATGGAGATATGCTGGGAGAAGTGTAGTGCATTTAATATGACACAAAAATTATTTCAATATATTCTGAATAAATATATCCTAGATGCAATTTTATTTGTCAAGTAAGAGAAAAGGATGCTTTAATGATCACAGTGCAAGACCATATTAGCCCAAATAAAGAGTTTTATCTATGTGAATAAGATAGTATCTCTGATATGTCATTAGAAGAGCTCTGGAAGATGTAAAACTAACCTGCATATGAAACCCTAAGGAGGGGACTGAACCACAACCAAATCCCTGACTGCATACCTAAGTGATAGGACAGCAGCATTATCCAAAAAGATCAAAAAAGCAAGTTGAAAGAGGAAAGTTAAGAGCACCTAGCTGTCAATCAAAGTGAATTGTGCTGATCTGTGACCTCCACCCCCTCTTTTCTCATGCAGGGAAATGTAACAGTTAATGCTGACGTGTAAAATTATCACTGCTGGGTATCTGACCCTGTGGTTTATTGATAGACTTAAGCCAATGTAAGTGTGGGCTGCGGTCAAAGTAGCAGTCCTGCTGCTGTCCTCTCCACCCTTATTTTCCCAGGCTCTCCCTCATTTCTTCTCTAGTGTTTCAGCAGCTATCAGATGAGTTTGATCAGATAGCTGATGAAAATGAAAATTAATCATTTGTATTTGTAGGCTGAATTTTAGTCAGATCAGTTCACTGATCTGACTTACTCTGCATCAAAAGATAGAGATCTAGAGAAGATAAAAAGGAAATGCTAGGAATACATGGCCAAAGGTGTGGGAGATAGGAGTAGATGGTATGTTCTGTGGATAAACTTGCTTAAAATAATTGTGAAATTGCACCCCGTATTAACCCTTTCTTAAAGATTAATATGCATATCCATTTTCCCCTCTCAAACTAAGACTCTCTGCACGTTTTAGAAAGAGTAGTGACAGAACAACACTATCTGTTTCAAAAACTACAGGAGGTTCCCTTGTTAATCTGATTTCTTGCTTTGACTGAGTAGATAGTTTAGCATGGTCATTATAATTTATCATTTACAGTAAAAGAGGAAAAAATGCACCATAATGCTGCAAAGTCTTCAGCTAGTTCAAATATTCAACCCAATAGAGCAACAGAACCAGTCAGTTTGGAAAAGTCCTTCAAGATCATGAAGTCCAACAGCTAACTCAGCATTGCCAATTCCACCGTTCAACCATGTATGTTTTTCCATTTCCAGAGGGAATGTTTAGGTGCATTTTATTAATGTATCTAACTGATTGGAGTGAGACTCTTCTCAGTTTCACGCAATGAAAGGACAAGAGGAAATGGACACAAATTGGAATATAGGAAATTCTGTTTACAATTAAGAAAAAAGTCTTTGAGGGTGAATGAACACTAGAAAATGTTGCTCACAGAAGCTGTAAAATCTCCATCCTTCAAGATATTAAAAAACCCAACTGTATAAAGCTCTGAGTAACATGCTGCTGTGACTGGATCATTGGGGTGAACTGGTCACTCTCCAACATCAAAGACTCAAGTGTGTCTGTAATCCCCTGGCTGTTTATTGTAGTTTATTATTAAAGAATCATGTTCATAACTATTAAGAATGAGAAAATCATCAAAAACTATGCAAAAAAAATCTCAGACAGCTTAATATGCCATAACACATACATCACTGCATTTTTCAGTATTTGTGATGACAATCATGTTCCAGTTCACCATCAAAATACTCTTTCCAGAGTCTTAAAAATGAGAAACTAACACTCAAATAAATGGCATAATTTCAAAGTTATTTTCAAGCCCAGATTGCATTTTTATAACAGATTTCAATCCTTAGCAGACTAATGTCATCTTCTCCACGCCACCTTAAGATACTAAGTCATCTAGTAACTTTTGTGTATCCTTTTCTGAAAGACTTACCTAATATCACACAAAAGGTCTGTAATACAGCAGTGTTTTGAAACCATTTCCTAACCCTAACATTACTATCCTTGATTATTAGGACATCTTTCTCCTCCCCAACTACACATCTAATCATTATGGTATTTTATTTCCCCAAGTAAATTTTAGAATAAAAAGGAATTACATATTTGTCACCAAAAATACTTACATTCTGAGATCCATAATTCTCAGGGTACTGTCTTTGGCATGGATTAAGAGACGCCTTCCATTCGGATGCACCTCCAAATGATTTATTGGCGTTCCTTTAATATCATTTTCTTTTATTTCCTACCAAAAGAAGGAAAAGAAAGAAAAATATATAACTTCATGGTTTAAAACTAATACTTTTACCCATTATTACACATTTTTCTCTTGCATTACTCCTCTTCTGCCCATTTAATTCTATTTGGTTAGAGAAAAAGTATGTTCCTATATTAAGGCATTACAACCTAGACATCAACTTTTCACAACCACAAGGCAGACTGTTGAGACTGAATTTTAGAAAATTCAGCCGATGACACAAATGCTGACTGAACACTAGGCCGCTAAAGAACAAACAAAGGTGATTTTTAAAGCCTGTAGTCTATTTTATTGTCTCTAGAGAACAAACCTAATGCATCAGCATTTATCTGTTAATGTAACGCTATTAAACCTCAAGCACTTTCATGTTTTATACAGAAAAAAATTATAGGATCCCAGAATCCTAGAATATCCTGAGTCAGAAGAGACCGACTGGGATCATCAAAGTCCAAATCCCAGCCCTGCACAGGACAACACCAAAAAAATCACACTGTGAGCCTGAAAGCACTGTCCAAACACTCAAATTCAGTCAGGCTTCGTGCTGTGACTACTTCCCTGAAGGGCCCGCTCCAGAGGACAACCCAACCGAGATGACAAACTATTAAAAAAATTTAAGTCAGTGAATCACAGAATTCTAGCAATTCTTTTGTACCATTATTTAAAGAAAATATACCTCTGCAGTTAAACAAAAGGTAATGTGCAAAAAAACTGAATTAAAATCAAATTACTAGGGTTTGGAACAGTTCATGTAAAGGTTGCAATGCTAGTTTAAGAAACCTGCATACCTTATTGATCCTCCAGTTTTGAAACAGGTGTTGAGAAATTCCTTCAACAGGTGTATCCCAGACTATTATCAGTCCTGAACTATCTCCTGAGAACATGTGATGCCCTGTGAAATAATGTCTTATAAGTCAAATACCACAACACAAAAAAACTAATGCAGAAAACAATATATGAACAAGAAACAACCTTTATTCTATATTTTTTGTGACTAGGCAAACATCAATTCTTCCCTTTCTTTTGCTGTAATATACTCATTGCAAATGCATTTTGCTCATATTGCATGACAGAAGCTGATACCATGAATTTGGATTCAGCATATATGTCAGATATTGCAGTGCTGAATATACTTTTATTTTTTAAAATTTTTAGTCATATTCTACAACCAGCAAAAAGTGAGCATTTACAGCTCAGAGCTTCACGTGATAGCTTAATGCTTACCTACATATTCGCTAAGAGCGAAGTAGTTTGCCAACACTTGCTCTTTAAGGACAAATATTTATTCTTGATAAAAATGCAGCTTTCCTCATCATGGTACCTACTCCAGTGACTGCCCCCAAAAATTAGCCACTAATTACTAATGATGCCACTAATCCCAGAAAAAGTCAAACACTTTCAAATACCCTTAATTATTTACCCACCTTCAACTCTTCCTCCAATAGCACATGTTGGCACATCACTCACTTGCAGCTGTTCATCTACCAGTTATGACTCCCAACAGCCAAATGTGTCCTTTTCTCTCAGTGTTTCCTATTCTCTGTTAGTGTTGAAAAGCTCTTCCCAAGGTTGAAAACCTTTCCACTTCTTCAGTGTAGTGTTAAATTCTCACAATCTAAATACTGCTACATCATTTTCTTTGTCAAAGAACCATAGAACAGTTTGGGTTGGAAGAGACCTTAAAGTTCTGACCTCCCTGCCATGGACAGGGACACCTTCCTAGACCAGAGCCCCAACCAGCCTGGCCTTGAGCACCTTCAGGGACAGGGAATCCACAATTTCTCTGAGTAACCTGTTCCAGTGTCTCACCACTCTCAGGGTAAATAATTTCTAGTTTCAGATTTCTTGCTCCTGCTTTTAAATTAGTAACTAATTCCTGTATCTAGAAGAATTCTAGCCAAACATGCCTTTTTTCCAACTTAACTCTCTACACTAATGGCTACGCTTTCCAACTGCATTCTGATGCATGTCTCCTCTGAAAAATATCATCTTTGCTTCATGCTCTGCTAGTTTTTGCTGCAATATGTACAAAACATGAGCTAACTAATAATAGCAAGTTATAGGGACAAGAAAAAGTAAACTGTGACCAAAATTTACCCAGTCATCATTGCCTGAGTAAATCCTTACATATTTTGTTTGTCCTTTCTATACTTACCATTTCTGATGGCTCTCAATTTTTATCAGAGATTATCTGTCCCTTTGTGTTCATCCAAATAAGGCATCACACTCATGTATTAATTGCAAACAGAGCTAAAATTCTTCTACAATAGCATCTCATACTGTCTCTATGAAATAAATCAAACTCAAGCTGGTCTTTGACTGAAGACAACTACTGGAAAAACTAATACTAGCTACATACCTTCTGCATCAAAACAGAGTGTATTGATGAAACTTCTGTGACCATCAAGTTCCTGTAGCAGCTGTCCATGGCTTTCTTTCACATTTGCATTCCAGATTCTAATCACTGAGTCGTAACATCCTGTCACGACCAACAAGTCAGCAACTGGATGGTACTTTGCAGTGTAAACAAATGAAGGATGAGGGAAAACTCTCACTGCAGATGCTGCCCGCGTTTCTATTTTCCACATTCTAAAAGGAAAGGAAGTTAGGCTATCCACTGTACAAAGCAATCACACACACACAGTGGTATAACTGATGCCATATTTCATGCTAGTGGTTCAAGAGGCAAATGCTTGCAAGCACTTAACAACACCTGTTTATCCTACCAATTTGTTCCACCTATATTTAATCCTTTAATATGGTACTTTCTAACAAGAATTAAGAAACATTTACTACTTTACATAGTACTCTGTCTTCAAAGTAAATTCATGACTACCTACTCATTTAATGGATATACTGCATGTTTTAAAACGCATGCAATGGAACAAATGGGTTTCTTTTCTTTCAGGAGTTATAACCAAATTAAGACCTTCTGGGGTAATCACTCATTTAAAAACATGTTAGAACATAAAATCTACAAAGGAACATTTAGGGATACTAAATATAATAAAACCCCAGAAAATTTTAAAATAACAACTACCAACCACACAGTGATTGTGATCTCAAGGATGTTTATAACACATGAATTCACTTCTTACTATTCATCTACTTCCTATACTTTGTCACCCATAGCTGGAAGATCAGATTTTTTTAAACTCTTCTGTTTGATGGTATACTTTTTATTACTAAGCCTTCCTCAAAGATGAGTCCACAAGGAACAGAACAGTATGTGGATCATTAAATACAGCTGGGCAGCACATTACACAGTGTTGAGTTACAATAGGGAACTGAATTGTTTTAATGGCACCCTTCCAGGAGAGGTGACTATTCCTAGTGGCTATTGAAGAATCCTGAGCTTACCCTGAGGTTACCATTACAGAATTACAACCCTTTAGAGTACAGTCATTAATTTTCATTTTAATATGCAGAGGTCACAAGGACTCTGCCTATCCTTTAGAATGGCTTTGATCTAACAACATAAAAATTCATTTACTGCTCACAAATATTGTGGGACTAAATTTTGGGAAGGCTCGAGAGTAACATAAAATACTATATAAAGAAGAATTCACGTAAGTTCACAAATTTTCCTTCAAGTTACCTTAGAACTCAGTATGAGAGATGATCCAAATAATAAACTTATAATGACTTCGAAGCAATAGGGTGCTGAGACTTTTTATGGAGCTTAAGGCAATGGACAACAAATACAGGAACTAATAACTCATACAGTGACTGTACAGAGTACAGAAAAAAGGAGGCAGACCACTACAGTTTCAATTTGCTGCCACAAATTCAAGAATTGAGGAACAGCTGGGCCATCTTATAGGGAACATAAATGACTGAAATTGATATTTACCTCAATATAAAAAATTCTTATTTAATCCACTCCCAAATTTAAAAAAAATTATGCACTGAGCTCTTCAAGCAAGGAAAGAAAAAGAGGGAAAAAAGGAAAACAGGTCCACACATACAATATATCATTTAACAACTCTTCTGGCATTTCAATTATGCAACTGCCTGTAGCATTACTGAGTTGCGTAACAGAAACAACAGATAGGATCTGAAGAGCTAAAATAAAAAAAAAGGCCCTATGAAAACCGATGAAGTTGCTCATAACAATATTGTGCAGTGTCACAGTCATATTTTCATGCATTTCCACAGTTTTGAGCCAACATACATATGCGCAGTGTGACCAATTTATACATGTAACTTGAATCTTAAATTTTCAATTTCCTGCCTCATGTTCAAATTCGCAAACTTAATGCTGCATTCATAGAATGGCAATTTCTCCAAGGACAGAATATTACAACAGACTCAGTGTCTTTTGGAAATAGAATGTTTTCCACTGCACTGTAAATTTAGACACCACAGGTTTTGGCAAAGCTTTCATTTCAAATGCACTAAAAACCAATAGAGTAAATATAGTGTACGTGATTAACCCAATCACAATTTTTATATTATTGTAACCAAATCTTTAATTAAAATATTATAGTACAGTTTGTAGTAATTGAATTGGACCTTGTTTTGTGCTTCTCTTGCTATCTGCCAGAACATCACCTTCATACTGACCTTACAGTGCCATCAGAGGATGCAGTAAGAAGGTATTGATTGTCTTTTGACCAACAAAGATCATACACTATGTTAAGGTGACCATAAAATTCTCTCAGGAACTGTCCAGAAGGAATTTCATACACTAGTGAAGTTTAAATGGAAAAAAATTGATTTGTAAGTATTTACAGAGAAACATATGCAACTATTAGAGCAAAGTTAGGTCTAATCTTAGGCTGATTTTCTGCTTGCATAAATCAACTCATTGTCTTCTCATTTTGAGACAACAAGATCAAACAGTTAGGTGCTAGATATGCATGGACAGCAAGCATCTACTTCCATCTAGTGGTTCAAGGATGTCACAAATGTCTTAACCCTGAAGAAACATTTTACTCGCTTTAAATTATTATAACCAGATTAGGATTATTTCCTTTTTGTAAAACTTTTGACAGCCACTTGACTAATCCTTGAAATATTTTAACAATGAGATCATTTTCTGGGGCAATGTAACAAAGGAATCTATATTTACTGTCCCTTGCATTTAAACATTTACTTTGTTTACACCCAAAATACTGTTCTCTCTACAGTCTCAAAATTCTTATGCAAGGCAGAAGAACTAGCCCCAAATTTGAGGAATAAGAAATATTTCTACTTTGACTGAACGGGACCATGGAAGACAGTAGCTTCCAGTAGTCAGTCTGGAGATGACAACATTTGGATATCTAAGTTTCAAGACAGCTTAGGAGAAAAACCTTACACGAAATGTGTGTGAGGTGGAGGCTAAAAAAGTTATTTCACTTAAAACATTAGTATCAGAAAATATGTTCCTTCTGCAAACTGATTTAGTATTTCCATTAGAACTCTGGGCAGTACTATCATTTCACACTGTTAAACAGTGTATATATAATCATTTATGAATACCCAGTTCTGGCCCTATCAACACAAGAAAGGTCATTTTCCTCAATGCTCTTTAATGCACAGAGGAATCTGCAAAACACAATTATAAAACAGAACCTCTAAAAGAAAAGCACAATTTCAAAATACATCTTTTAGCCTTTAATTTCAAACTACATGAATTACAAGGACAAAAAAACCAAAACATATTTTAAACTTACAAACAATGGGATAGCCTTTCCTTCCTGCACATGCTGCTGCCAACGTTTTGCCATCATGAGAGAAACGAATACAGAAGCAGCCCAAGTCTCCACCTCGCAGTGAAAACAGATGCTTGTTCGGTATGCGGCAGGCCTAGCTTTTCAAGTAAGAATTGGCATGAATATTAAAGCATCCAATACTTAAAACACATCCTAAGCTCCTGACATGTGTAAGTTTAAAGAAGCTACTAACATCTTAATGCAATTGACAAGAAAAAATCAACAATATACAGGCACAGTTCTGCTGCACAACTTAGGCCACATCTAATCTGCCTATTTGTTTCTGCCTCATTATTACAAACAACTAGCAAGTTTTAAAAACCTAAGATTTAAAATGGAAATAATTTCCTTAATTTTAAGAAGTGCTTAATAATGCCTATCATCAATGATGCAAACAGTAGAGTTGGACTGTAAGTTAAGACTGTTTAAGGAGACTAAGCACAATTTTTAGTAACAATGCAGTCTGAATTCTGAAGCCCAACCACAGGCACTCAAACCTCTGGTCTCCCAAATCACCTTTAGCAAGACAAATATAGTACATCTTTAAATTATTTTCCTTTAAAAAGCAAAGAAAAACACTTCACCTGTCCAGGCAATCTTGACCATTTAAATGGCTCCTTTTTCTCCTCTGGAAAAGGTTCACAACCCTTTCTCTGGAGATGAGAGAGTGCTGTATTACTTTGTTCCTGTTGAACAGCTATCATCGAGCCCAAAGAAGGAGCAACCTGAAGGCAAACAAAACTAAGTATCAGGAAAACAATTATTTTTTAAATGAACAGTGTAATTTCTAAAAAGATTAAAAGGTACTTTTAACTTCAAATGCATTACATTTCTACATCTGAAACACAGACATTGGAAGAAGCTTAATACATGAAACCTATATTGCAAAAATTTCATTTAAAGTAACAAGGAAGACAGAAAGTAATTCAAGCTCCCAAAGTTGTGCCAATCAAATGGTATCACAGATTTTTCCAATAACTGTTACTTTCCTATTTTTAGTAACAATCCTGGCCAGTGAAAATTAGTAATACTCTACTGTTGTATTGTTCTACTGAGAAGGTGTTATATAAAAAAATGGAGGAAGAAAAAAAGAGCATTTCAGCATATAAACAATTCAAGCGACATTAACCTACTGCCTTCCAATCAAAATACTGCTTTGGCAACAAAATCCATTCTTGATATCAAAATACATTACCAGTGTTGTTCATTCTTGATATCAAAATATATTACCATTATTTTGTATTGAACAAACTATGTTCAAGTGTTTCAAAAAAGAGAAAAAAAAGAACGATTTGTGATTTCAATTGTAGGTAAAGCATATACCCTTTCCAGACTGCTCTAAGTGCACTCACTGAACCTTGCCTACAAGTTTGACCAAGCTGGAACACACAGGAAGACTTAACACTGTGCAACAACCCAGGAGTACCATGGCTGAGAGGCACAGAGGCCTTTAAGCATGAGCTGCAGTTGTGATCTGTTTTGCTCAGACAAGTCTCTTCAGAAACACATCTGAATACCATGAAAGATTATTCTTTTCTTCCAAGTTGACAGTAGCTAGGTATCCACTTCAAGGTGAGTCTAGGTTCCTGTGACTAAAAAAGGAGTTTGGATACCTACTATGCAAGCAGAAACCAATTTAGGAGGTTACATACTGTGTTCACACACAGATGTCTACTTCCATGCAAATCTGGCATTTATCAGAAACAAGAATTAAATAATACCAGCAGCCAAAGGATCCAAGTCAGGCACAGCTCAGAAAGCCTGTGCAAATTCATCACATTAACTGAACTTCAAAGAGGACTGTAAAGTAGGGACCGCTCTAAACCAGTGACAGCACCAAAACCTACCAGGAAAATATTCAGACCATGGTGAAGACAGGCTCAGAACACTTGCAGAAAAATGAAGCACAGCTGCTCAAACAAAATGCACAGAATTCCTAACAACCTCAGCAGATGACTGAGCAGATCTGCAGATGTCATTCCAGTATACAGATTAGAAAAATGTCCCAAACTCTAAGAACTAATCCCACGGATTTTATATACTGTACAGCATTTATATACATGCATACATAGACTCACATGCTCTAGCTAGTTACTAATTTCTACAGAAAAGTCTGGAAATTTGTAAAAATATTTTACATATTTAACTTACATGATCTGGCAGTTTTATCCCTCTTATAGTTACATATAAAGTTGATGGGTAACGATTTCTAGGACATTTTGCCCACCAGTCATAAAGCTCAACAACATTCGAATGTGACTTGGTCCTTGAGGGTGGGTAATATAATTGCAGACGAAGCTTTCCATCTATGTTTAGAACTCCATTTGCACCTACAAGCTGGAAGGGTGATTAAAAAGAGGAAAGAAAAGTTAATATAAAAGTAATTGATCATTTATAATATCTTAACTACAGTATAAATCTTGAAATCCACTTTCCATTGCAGAAATATACTAACACTAAAAGTGGCATTGAACGAAGCATATATTAAACACCCCCAGGATCAAATCACTGAGATAAAAGCTTAGATGGCAGTCTAGTTTTGAAACATGCTTCACAGCAGTAATATCTTATATGTGGGAAGAACTCCACAGTACCATCTCTTTTTTAACAAAACACTACTACTTGCTGAAATCACCCAAGTCTCAAAGGACTGACAATCCACAAACAGCCTCTTCCAAATCTGTCCCCTTTGAATGCTGCAACAAAGGACATTGGTAAGGCTTTGGCTCAGAGCAGAAGATACATCAAAGCAGTAGCCTTTCAAACTTGAAAGGAGACAGAGTTCTCTCTCTTGAACTAAAGAACAAGAGTACTTACAGTCATTAACACTGATCACTGTTTCTTTCAGTGTTGTAACACTGATCACTGACATTTCTACTTTGACTGATACAAATGAAAAGATAATACAGACAGATGCAGTAGCAATGAAGAACAGGCAACAATTTTATTTGTATTTATGAGCTGAAAATTCATCCTTCCCTCTGTTCTAGAGTAGGCTGTACTGAATGCCTGGATGCACAGATCCCACCAGCTACGCACCCAGACATGGGCTACCAGACCTCTGTGGTATATTCACCTTGGGCAGAACTGAGAAGAATCTCTATATTGAATGATATGGAGGACCCTCTCCCTACACCTGAACTTGCAGTCTATTATCTTCTCTATTTTTCGTCTTGAGGACTCCCTAATGACTGTCAAGATCTACCATCCACAGGGGGAGGTGTAAATAAACAAACCTTGGGGAAATTTAAGCTTGACAACTCTCGAAGGCCAAATTGGCACATTCAAGTCTCTGCTAAAAGGGTAAAAAGGTACATGTGTGCTGGCTAAATTACCTGTATCTCATTGCCATAGGATTTCAAACTTAGCAACTAAAAATTACAGACATTTTATAATTAGACTAGGGAGACTTTTAAAAGACTGAACAATGGAAAATGCCACTAGAATACAGAACAGCTGAGGTACAGAAATTAGTGGATCTGCCATTTTCTTCACAATTGCATGATCACACAGAAAACCCTCAAAGAAAATCTTCTGTAGTTTATGAACAAAAAAACCCAATCCTTACACATACTATACTTCTTGAAAAATACATATTCTTTACTGAGCTCATTACTGTGAATTTATGGAGTAAAAGAAGAGGGAAAGGAGGGAAAGGAGAACAGACAAGCAAGGAAGGATTTGTTTTTCCATCTCTGTTGCCTGAAAATATTAAAAACATGGTTTTCCTACTCTAAGTAGAGCTAGTGTATTTCAAACAATTGAATCAAGAGATTTATAAATTTTGCTTCTTCATTTAAATATTTACAATACCTTTAGAAATGCCCAACAGACTTTTCGGTAACGACCTTCCTGAACTTGTACATCAGAGGTGGCTCTCGCTTCATCCATACTTAGAAAATCAAGGACCTAGAATTAAGAGTAGGAATATAAATGCATTTCTAATGAACATACAGCTCATGACAATAAAAAAATAACTGCTGAAAATATGCTAGGTGCAATTTGCTAAATTAAACAGATTTTAATTTTAAGAAATTACAAGATCAGTATTTCTTCCACACAAATATGCAATTAGAAATAGCAGACCTTTACGCTTTTAAAAAAAACATTAAGTCTGGTCTTAAAGTAACCTATTCTTGCTTCACTTCTGTCAATAAACAAGGAAAATAATGTATCATTTTCCTATAGGCCTATATAGTTCAGGAATCATACAGATCACAAATCTGACAGCTAATACCAACTCTATATTAATCTAGATGGAAAATGGCAACCAAAAAGTTAGTTTTCCTTTCCAAGCTATATTGCTTTTGTCATAAAATTAGTCATAGAATGGTTTGGGTTGGAAGGAACCTTCAAAGATCATGTTGTTCTGTCCCCACTGCCATGGTCTGGGACACCTTTCACTAGACCGAGTTGCTCAAAGCCCCATTCAACCTAGCCTTGAACACTTCCAAGGATGCCCACAAAGAGTCTTCATTTTTCTGTCAGGGACCAGAATTTTCTCATATTTAGCTACTCCTGGAAGTTTACCTGATAGACAGAAAAACCTCTTAGAATCATACTTTCTTCAAATTGGTATTACATAAACCATGCTGAAGTCACACAGCATCCTTTCAGTGTAGTCATACTTTTGGTCCCAACACTAACATGATTTCCATGAAGCATCTTTACACACAAACATAATTAGTTTTGTGCCAAGCAACCAAGGACTCTTAATTCAATGAAAATGTTCATTTGTAAGTATCACAAAACATAAAGGAACATATGGTAATATATTATATTAATTCCACTTGAAATAGAAACAAAAGAAAAAAAAAGAGGAATGAAAAAGTACTTATTGTATTAGGTTCCCACTTTAAGGTTAATTCTACAGAATCTCTGTGTACAAATATTGAAATAATTCAGCTCAAAATTATGTTTAACAAATAATTTCCAATTTTCCCTTCAAACATAATTGTATTGGGGATGAATTAATAATTACTTTATGAAGATAGGGACAGAAGCAGACATGTAAATTGTTACTGGAAACAAAGCAATAGCTTGCTAATTGGTTCAGTGAGGTGATGCTGCAGGCAGGCAAATTATACCTTTGAGTTTCTGGTACTTAAACTTCAGATTTCAAGAATGTGAAAAGAAAAAAAGTCATATCCTTCATATTTTACCAGCCTCTCCTAGAAGTTTGAGAGTTGATTTAATAAGAAAGTTTGGTACTCACTACTACCAGAACAGGATTTTTTCTATTAAATAAATCACATCTTGGTATCTCGGCTTAATTTTGTATCTTAAGGCTATGCTATTAAGCCAGTATAACTGCAATAAAACACCTGAATCAGTCAAATATGCACTGCTGAAGAAGCAAACCAAAATCAGAACATGCATAAATTGGATGTAAAATATCTACCCTTACCTCAAAAAAGAGGATAACCTGAGGGCATTCTTCAGTGTTTTGAATAAAATAGGTAAAACGCTCATTAAATATTATTTGCTCTTCCCACTCTGGAACTGTTGATTTAGAGAGTCTGAAGTCATATGGTTGTGTCATAATAGGAAGAAGGTGCCCTACTTCTTGTTCATAAGATGAAACTTCCCTCTTGCTGTTTGAAAATTTCCAAAGAGTTGCAATTGTTAGAGCACTTTAAAAAAACACAACTCAGGCAAAACAGTATTTTGAATTACGGAAAGCAAAGAAACATACAATATACTATTTGTTTGATTCTAGAAAAAAGTTTCTAAAACCACCCAAAATTTAATACAATTTCCAATGTACATAGAAAAACTACACGGTGAAGTTTGAAATCTAACAATCAAGTTACTGTTACCCAATTCATGCATAATGATCACAGTAGAGTCTACTACTTAAACACAGCTAAAATTAGGTTTTCAGGAAAATTATGCATAATGACAGTGGGAACAAGTAACTGCAGCAATTAGAAATATGAAGAACTAAACTACGTTTCAGAATTTGAAAAGTTCTTTCATAAAGAAAGGAAAGGCAGGTGCTATTTAGGCTACAAGAATTTTGCTTACTTAATCTAATCTCAGCTTTTATAGGTGTTTGAGACAGTAAATTTTCTCTCTGCAAAGAATACAGAACAAACTGTGTTGTAAATATGGGGACCTCAACAGCAATACAGCAGTGCAGAGCATTTAGAAGTGCCAAAAGGAAAGGAAAAATATCACCCTCATTTATTGGAGGTGTATATATAT
>NW_008671242.1:0-10367 GCF_000695815.1 Acanthisitta chloris
TTAGGGGTTCCAGCAGTGGCAGGTTAACACTTAGACTCAATGATATTAGATTTCTCCTCCAACTTTGCTGATTCTCTGACTCTCTGATTCACCAGGCTGCTTGGCTCAGTCTGTCTGTGATTCAGAGGCAGAGGGAGCTGCAGTCAGTGTCACCACAGCCCCATCCTGGGGTGCATGACTCAGCCACACTGGTCACTGCCTCTCCTTGGACCCTGAGAGCCTCTCAGTACCTCATTGCTTTCCTAAATAACTCCATAATCACATCTCCACAATGTCCTTTTCACAGCATTAATGAAGAGCAGCTGCACTGGCACAGAAGCAGTAGTGAGGCTATTAATGAAGGTTAGTCTCACCCTCACACAATCTAAGTCTTAATCCCCAAGTTTTCTCATCAATACCTTATCATCACAATGCCAGGGAGGAATTAATGCACTCAGAGGATGTCAACTCTTTGAGGAGGATCAAGCACTTGGGATGCCAAAATAACCAGGATTAGAGAACCAAATACAAGAGAAGTGCCAAACCAGCAAGGGGATGGACCCACATGGCCCCAGAGCTGAGGCCTCTGATGGGTCTCCAGCTCACATGAATTGCCCTTATGTGCTTCACTTCATACACCATGTGAGTAAATTTTTTAGCATGCAAGATTTTCATCGAGTTTCATCAGCTTTTTGTGCTAATGAGCACTTTTACATTGGAGAGCAACAGAGTTCTTGACTTTAACTTGTCATCCTTTACTTTTAGCATGTCAATCTTCACTTCTCAAAGCACCAAAATGAATGGAAAATTAAGAATTGCCTATAAACTTTTTTTTTTTGAGGTTAGGTTCTTTTCTCAACTGGAGAAAGACATGAGAAATGCCCTGAGCATCTCAGAGCATATTTTATTGCTGTTGCCATTGTATATGCATGACTTTAATATTCCCAACTCCTGTAGTGAGGAGTTCCCATGTGAACCTAACCTGTCACTGAAAAAAATGTGTTCAACCTTCATCATGGCTTTGAGTTTTGGGGTTTTCAGGCAGGTTCATGTTTGCAAGGTTTTAAAAATCTGTATTTTAATTTTTTTTTCTATCAGGCACTGCCCAAAGTCCAGAGAGTGTGATCACATCTTAACTAGAGCATATGGTCACATTTCTCCTGCATCCAGATCTCTTTATTTGTGGCTTTTTTTCTCCTGTCTCAGCAAGACCTGAGAGCTGCTGCAGGTCACACACAGCTACCAGCCAAGCTGTGATCACTAATCCCTAGAATAATGTTCCTGTCAACAAGGTGTGAATTGCAAATCTCATTTGGAGATACCTAATGAAAAGGTGCAAAGTGAGGAGAAAAATCAACTAAATAACCTGAGAAATCCATTTTCACAGAATGAAAAAAACAATGATACTGGAATAGAATTGTCTCCTTTTAGGCTCCATCCCACAGTGCCCCAAATCTCCATGGACTGGATTTCCACCCAGCAGTTCCAGCTGACATCAGTGAGCTGAGCCTAAGAGGGCTCCAGCAGGCCCATTTTTGAAGCTGCAGGAGCAAGGCTTTGCTGCTGACACCGAGGGATCAGCTTTCTGAGACAGACATTAAAGGTATCATTGATTCCCTTTGTACTGCCAAGAAAAAGGCACTAATCCTCAGGCAGGTGGGGTTGGGATGCTCACAGCTCCCTGCTCCTCCTCATTGCCTCCAGTTCATGCCCAAGGCCAGTTCCAGCACAAAGCTGCCAATGCAGGAACCAGTTTGCACCACAAATCTTCCCATTCCATCAAAAGTGTTGACACCACCAGCACATCCCATGGCCAAAACCAGCAACACTTCATTGCCAAGACCATGTGCACGTTCTCCCCCTCCACTGGGTTGTCCAGGCAGGAGTTGGGATGATGAACACTCAGCAGTCCTGACAGCCTGAGATCAATTTGTGTTAAAAGTGGACAGGACTTCCTTCTGCATGAGCAGACACTTTATTAGCCTGTTAGACTCTTGGCAGGGTTGTCTCTTCTCAAAGAGAAAAACTTGAGTTGGTTATTTCCAGGTAGATTTTGTGTTCATCTCTCAAAGACAATGAGCCAACCCTAAGGTCAAGGCAACCTCAGCCATTCTGCTGACAAATCCACTCCAGCCAAGAAAACAGCTCTTTACACACTGCCATTACAATCATTTGTATATTTTTAGTACTCTATTGGCAGCTAAAAGCCCTGACTGAGGTCAAACCTTGCTGGACAACTTTCCAGACACAAGTACCCGGGACAGTCCCCATGGTGAAGGATTTATACACAAAATTATGCTCAGTTACACTCTGATTTCTATGCTAGGCTGTATTTTATAGGGAAAAAACCCCAAACAATATCTTCCAAAGGTGTTTCTCATACCTGTGATGCCTGACATGAAGGTGAGCAGCATGGATTTAAAGTAAAAGGGAAAGGGCTTTGTGGGTTTGGCATCTGCCAATGGATTCAGGTCCAACAGCACAGACTACACTTTGCCAACTGTTAAGGAAAACAGATTCCAGTTGTACCACATTTGGCTTAATTTATGTGAGTACTGGGAGAAAGGTGAGGGGGGAAAATCAACCTGGAAAGCAAACAGGGCTTTTTTTCTACCTTGTTTTGCTTCTCTGACAACTAACTTGCCAAGTTTGAGAGGCTCCAAGAGCTCCCTCACACCAACCAGGTGTCCCTGGAGTCATTGGAGAAGCTCCCAGGACTGAGAGCAAGGAGTGTGCAGAGATAAAAATCACATATCTGCTTTCCTGGGCTCACACCAAGTGCTCATCTGCTAGAGTCAGGTCATGTATCACTTTTAGAAATGAAATATTACCTAATCCAGGCCTGACAGACTTCACAGGATTCAAGTTTGTACAAAAGAAAGCAAGTTCCAGAGCACAGCCACAGCTCTGCAGTTGGTACCACATCACCCCTTGGGGAGAAGCAGCACCCAGAAGGTACCAGCAGCCTCTCACTGCACCCAAACAAGGAGAAGTTCAAGTCTGAGCTGTTCTTTGTCCCAATTAAGAACAAAAATAGACCTGCTAAGGGGAGACAGGCAGAGCAGTCCCTGTGCTCCCACCTGCAGCTCAGTGCCTTGCTGAGCTCAGACCTCTCCATCTCACTGCTCGAGCCCATTAGGACCAACTCCTGTCTCTGAGTGCTCTCTACCTGCAAGGCCATTTTCTCCCTGCTTTCTAGTTTTAAAATTGCTGGAGCTTATAAGAGTATTTGCTCTGTGCAGTGACAGGCTGTCACTTAGCCTCAACAGGCACCTTCCCTCGGAGAAGTATTCCAGGTAATTCACTAAGAACATAGACACTTCCTTACAGGCTTCCAGGAAGGTACCTGGGAGGTTTGCAGGGGAATCAGCAGGTTCTGGATGCTAGAATCAAGGAATGGTTTGGAAGAGGCCTTAAAACCCATCTTGTTCCATCCCCTGCCCTGGGCAGGGACACCTCCCACCAGCCCAGGCTGCTCCAGCCCCATCCAACCTGGCCTGGAACACTCCAGGGATGGAGCAGCCACAGCTGCTCTGGGCACCCTGTGCCAGAGCCTCAGCACCTCACAGGGAGAAATTTCTTCCTAATATCCAACCTAACCCTGCCCTCTGGCAATGTGAACCCATTCCCTCTTGTCCTGTCACTCCAGGTCCTTGTAAATGGTCTCTCTTCATCTTTCCTGTTGCTCTTTCAGCTCCTGGAAGGTCACTCCAAAGCATCTCTTCTCTAGGCTGAACAATCCCAATTCTCTCAACCTTTCCTCATGGCAGAGCTGCTCCATCCTTCCAATCACCTTGGTGCCTCCTCTGAGGTGCCAGTGCCACCAGGGGAGCTCCATGGACCATGAGAAACACTCCCAATACAGGAAGGGCAAAGCCCACAACATTGTCCACTGGTAAACCAAAGTTAACATGGGTTTTGCCATCCCAAAGTGACCCAATGAACTGACCCTGCAGCACAGACCATGGGGAAAGAGGCACTCAAACAGCATTGGTGTGGGGAAAAGATGACTGCAAACAAAGGGGCTGAGTGTAACTTTCAGTGAAACACTCCCCCAAAACCATCCCCAGTTAAATACCAGTTTTATAGTAATAGTCAATGTAATGATTTATTTTTCAGACAAAGCCTGGGATGAAATGAAACTGGACGAACTGGAAATGTGCTTTATTTCCCCTTCCTGACTTTGACAACTCCTCATGGTACAACTTTTCCTTCCCCAGTTAACACCCCTCAGACTCCACCTCACCTGCCAGCAAACCACAGCACCCTGAGAACCTTGGAGACCCCCAGGAATAATGCCAAGCACAAACCTGAGAGGTGAAGCTGCACAAACCTCAGTGCAATTCCATTTCATTAACCAACTGTCATATTTCCATTTGTCATCACGGAGCACATTAAACCCCAAAATCTCAGTCAACAAATATGACAAGAAGATTCATGAAGAGTACAAAGAGTTCAATTGAGAGTGATTGTGTTTTCTCCCAGCTGTGTGCTTAACTTGCACCTCATTATTTTGGGGATTTTTGATGTGTGCTGTATTTATTATAATTTAAGGGAAAAGACTGAGCATGATCCATAAAAACAGGAGGAAAGACAAACAGAGCAGTTTGCTGATTGTGCTGCATCAGTGATACATTTATAACTGCACAAGAAAAAGAATACTCATTTCATGAACCCAACAGCATCTTAGCTACATTTATCTGAGTGGTTAGAATCAACTTCCAGACCAGTTTTCCAGACTGGAATGAAGTAAGGAACAGTGGAGGGAGGGAATCAGAATCATGGAATGGTTTGGGTCGGAAGGAACTGAAAGCTCTCTGCAACTCCTGCCAGGGCTGGAGAGAGGTGTGGGATGTGTGTCCTGCCAGGGCTGAGGGAGAGCAGAGAGGGAATGGCCTTGAACTGAGCCAGGGCAGAGCCAGATTGGGTGTGAGGAGAAATGTTTTCCCTGTTGGGTGTTGAGGCCCTGGGATACTGCCCAGGGAGGTGGTGCAGTCACCATCCCTGGAGGTGTTGAAGAGACATCTGAATCTGGCACTGGAGGATCTGGGTTAGGGTTTAGGGGTTCCAGCAGTGACAGGTTAATGGTTGGGTTGGATTTTCTTAGAGGTCTCCTCCAGCCTTGATGAGTGTATGATTCAAAGCCAGGCTGAATCACTCAGTCTGTGACAGCATCCAGCTCTGCTCCCCTTCTGTGTGTGATGTTTTCACTGGGGCTGAGAAGAGTTTTGAGCCAGGATGAACTCTAGGGTTATGATAATCAGGAAAGAGTCAGTCCATACCTAAACACGAGGTTCAGAGCTGCAGCACACAGAGGTGCACACTCTGTATTTCACAGCCTGTGTTTCACACTCACACACACTCAGCACCAGCTCAGCCACATGATGCACAGCTGAGGATGCAATTATTGTTCCACTGGCAGATGGATTTCTCAGAGCAGCTCAAGCTTGGCTTGTCTCAAGCAGGACATTTTAGAGAGGAGTTATCAGCCTCATTCCTCACTGCTTTTGTGCTTAGAGTTATTTCATTTTCTTCTGCAATGTAAGAAGATTCTTCCTGAGCAAATAAGCACAGGGTTGGGAGGCTCTTTTTAATAACAATTCAGTTCTCCAGCAAAATACATTTATCACAGGTGGGAAAAATTGTATTGGTGATTTCTTTCATTTCTTCATGGATTTAATGCTCTTCACAGTTTGCCATGGCACTGAAAAATTCCTGAAGAAGGAAAGCTGCTTTTCCATGGACTCCAGTAGCTCTGCTCTGCAGCCCTGTCACATGGAGAGGTGCTGGGATCAACATGTGCTGTGGACACTCCTGCAACTGTCCTGGGCATCCTCCACAGAGCTGGAAAAACTCAAGCAATTACTCCATTTCCACTACCAAGTCATTTCTCTATCTCCACATTCCCAGTTTAGCTAAACAAGTGTAAACAAGATGTCACTCCCTCAGGGCTGATGCCACCATGGGCACTGCAAGGAGAAGGAAAATTAGTTAGAGCTTCCAGAATCCCATCAAGCACAAAATCACTTCACATAGGACACCAGTGTTCTACTAGAGATCTTCTCAAGCACTGGAACAGGCAGTAAGCTCCTTAGTTTACATAATCATTTAGGCTGGAAAAGACCTCCAAAGTCATTCAAGTCCAACCTGTGACCCATCACCACCTTGGCAACTAGAGAAGAGCACTGAGTGCCACGTCCAGGTGTTCCTTGAAGGTGATTCCACCTCCTCCCTGGGCAGCTCCTTCCAGTTGTCCATTCCAGTTATCCAAGACTTGCTGAGAAATTAAAGCATCGAAACAGATTTCCCTAAGCATAAAGTGCTTTGGGTTGGGAATTGGTGAATTGGTGTCATTTTGGCAGCCCCAAGAGCAGGGGGGGCTGTTGTGGGGGGCACAGAGGGCTCTGAGTGTTCACACCTGCTGTGGCACCACTGGCACCTCTGTACTCCCCATCTGCATTTCACCTGAGATCTCACATCAGGGACATCATGGGTTGGTTTTGTTGGAAATAAAACTTCCTCGAGCCTAAATCCTCCATTCTCAGAGAGTACCAATTCCTGCTCCCCCACTCTTCCTGCCATATCAACCCCCCCGAGGACAACCCTGCAAGGATGCAAATTCCTCCTGTGTCCCCAAGTGCTGCACAAAGCAACTGCTCTCAGTAAATACCATGCCCAGAATTCTGAGCCTGAATTTAATGACAGTGAAACAAATCTCCATCCTGATGAATGCATAATTACCCTCATTAAAATATTGATGAAATAATACATTTATCAGGGAATCTTTGCTGGATGAGCTTGCAGAATGTTGAGCTCTACACTCAGCCTAAAATGGCAGGGGAGAAAACAAACTTGCAAGGCATCAAACCTGGAGATTTCCACTGGAAACAATGTCAAGACACAGGTCCCCTCAGGTCCTGAACCTTCTGTCCTCACCAAAGACACTGGACAGAGAGAAATGGGGGTTTATTTTCTTCATTTGGAATATTTCTGGTTCTTTAAAGAAAGGCTATTGTGGACTCCAACTTCTTGTGGGATTTTTGACTGGTTGGTTTCAAACACAGATAGTTCAGACTGGAAATGAATCACTGGGATGAGACAGAACTGAAAACTACCACTAGCACCTGCCCAGGGCATTGAAAATCTAGGCTGACATAGACTGGCTCAGGCAGAGATGGAGTTCCACAAGTCCCAGCTCAGTGCATGTTCATCTTCCAGATAAATATCTCTCACTAAAATGTTCATAACCTCTGCTATTTGGACCTGGTTTCCAGCATGGAAGGGAGAGCAAAAGTCTTGTTTTAGGAACATCCCTATTGCATCTCACGTTGCACTCAAGCCTCAGAGCCTGCTGTGAAAGCACAGCCAAAACAAACCAGGAAAACTTCCAGCAAAGAGGATAAAAGCTGATTATTAAGAGAGGGAAAAAATAGACTTTCTTGAAGGCTGTAGAATATTCCTCAGGAAAGTTTATAACAGAACTTAGGCATCTGCTAGGACAAACCTCCAAAGAAAAGGCTGGAAAATTCTGCTGAAACAAGTGTCTCCATCCTCTACAATCTTTGCATTCACAGTCCTGTTTATGTATGGACACTCTT
Organism: Acanthisitta chloris; assembly: GCF_000695815.1. Lineage (NCBI taxonomy): Eukaryota > Metazoa > Chordata > Aves > Passeriformes > Acanthisittidae > Acanthisitta > Acanthisitta chloris. The sequence continues at coordinate 7,578 of NW_008671242.1, forward strand.
GTGGGGAGAGTGGGATTAGCCTTTGTGTAGGACAGTGCTAAATGGCTGCAGGGATCTACACCTGCTACAAGTCTCATAGCAGAGTCTCTTTTCCTCATGGATATGACCTGTTATCCTGGCACTGCCATGCATTTCCAGGTTTATAGCCACCTCTGCTTGATAACCACAGGTTGGTGGTGAAATAATAATGTACAGGTTCATTTAATGGCTGAAATTTAACCCCTGAAATAAATGACACCTGATGAGAGCCCAGACAGCATCACCACCAGCTGGAACTGTGTTGGAGCCTTGTAGAGACAAGACTATGCCCCAAAGTTGTTTCCCATGTTAATCTCATCAAGGTGGAGGTCCAGGAGGTAATGACACCTCATGAGAGCCTAGACATTCCCTGTTACACCATCACTACATTCCCTGTTACACCATCACTGCTGTAACTGAGCTTTGGTCTATGGACACACAGGATGACTTGTCCTGCTCAGCCTGGAAAGCTCCATCACCACATTCCAATTAACTCTTACATGTTCCCAGAGCCAAGGGGTGTCACAGGCAGCACAGGGCTGGGCTCACCCCTCTGCAGGCTGCAGCACAGCCAGGGTGATGCTTCTTCATCCCATGGGGCTCATGTGGACTGTGACCCTAGTTGTGAGCACCCAGGGCAGGGCAGGGCTGGGTCTGTGTCCTGCTGCCAACACAGCAATGTGCCATGTCCAAGGGAGGAAGCAAAGCTCCTGATCTGTACCAATCCACCTGAGGCCAACCTGGATCTGAGTCATTTTTTCAGGACAAGTGCAGCTGAAGGTTTTTGGCTTTGTCAGCAGTTGTTTTACCTGCGAGTGAAAAGCCCAAACAGCTGTAAAAGTGCTCGAGCAAGATCTGAGGGCTGTGTACTGCAGGCAGGGGAGCAGGAGGATCACACCACAGCCAGGCCCAGATTAGCCTGTGTTTGAACTGCAACAGCAGAGCAGCTCCAGCAAGGCATTGCCCTTGGGCTACAGCAAGCAGCCTTGTGCCAGCTCCCTGTGCTGGCACTGCCTGGCTCTGCTTTAGGCTGTGCTGACACCGACTCTTCCCCCAGCAGGGCAGTGGCAGCTCAGGGACCACTCTCCTCTCCTCCACCCTGACCTTGATGCTCCCTTTGATGTCTGAGCAGCCTCTAGGCACAGACCAAGGTGGCAAGTGCATGGCCAAGCACTGACACAAAGGAAAGAGCAAGCACAGCCCTCCTGTCCAGCCTCTCTGCCCATGCCAGGGTCCATAGCTGCTGCCAGGGGAAGACCTGAGGCTTCTGCTGGTGTGAGCAGAGGGAGAGCTGATCCCACAGAGCATCTTCCTCCCTGCACCCTCTCACCCTGTACCAGCCACCCAGTGACCTCTCCATGCTCTTCTCTCTGTTTTCCATCCCAGTTTCTGCCTGTCCTCCCTTCACTCACTCCCCAGACAGGATCAGCCAAACACAGCCCATTGCTGCTGCTGCTGCTGCTGCTGGAAGCCTTTGAGGTGGCTCAGCATTCCTAAACCACGTCTTTTCTCTATTAATCACACATCATTGATTCTTCTGAGCCCTCACATCATCATAATGTGAGACAGACAGGATCAAACAGCCAAAGAAGCAGGTGCCAAGGCTGCCAGCACACTGACAGCTGTGGCAGTCCATGGACAAGTTGTGCTCCATCCTCTCCTCACCCACCACAGCAGAGCTCTGGTGCCTGTTCTCCCCTTCCCAGCCCTATCCCTGAACAGGACCTTAAGAAACAGGTCACATTTACGGCAGAAATATCTAGCAAACCCAACATTTTTGCATATTTCTATTTTTATGCCTATCTAAAACACCCACAAACAAAACCATGTTCATAGGCATTAAGCAGAACCATCAGCAGGATGAGATCTTGCGACCTCTGACTGCGCCGAACTCTTCCCTCCCCCTGCGGCTCAGACAATCCTTTCCACAAAAAATAGAGCCAAAATGGAGCTGTTGGATGTGCCCTGAATGTGAAGAGGTTGCACCAGCACCACTCCAGGCAGCACACACCCAGCATGGGGATGGAGAGGTCTCCGAGCCTCCCTCCTCCTCCTGTGTGAATCCCAGCCCAGGTAGTCCCAGTGCTTCCAACTCCAGGAGAATGGCAATCTCCACTGGGGAGCACGTCCCAGGGGTTTGGCCATGCTTGCCAAGCTCATTTGCAAGGCCTCAGAAGGGAGGCACTGGCAAGCATCACCCCGTCAGCAGAGGGCTGAGAGGATATCCAGCAGCCCACGGGTGCTCACACAGCATGCTAATGCCTCTCCCAGCATCCCAAATGACACAGCAAAAGCATCCTCAGCACACACAGCCTGCATCAGGGGGACCTTGGGCAGCAATGCTGGAGCTACTGAGCCAAACAGAGCCACTTGCCCCTGGAGAAGGAACGAGATCCCGTGTGAAGGTGTTAGCAGCCACCTCACTCACTGCAGGTGGGCCTGGGTGTCCCATCCTGCACCCTCACCTGGGCCCACGTGCACTGGCAAAGGGCTTTGACACAAAACACAACCCACAGGGGCCTGGACACCCACCTCAGCACCTGCTCCATCCCACCCAGCAACCCCCCAGCTGCAAAAGCAACAGGACACAGCGACCTGCACAGTGCTGTCCATGCAGGGGGACACAGTGGCTCTGGGCTGTGGGGACACAGGGACATTGAAGAGCTTCCAGACCATTCTGATATGCTGATCCTGTCACTTGAGTGTCTCCTCCTGCTGTAGCACATGCCTGGAAGAGCTATGCAAGCCCTGCCCCAGGCCACCAACCCTCCT
>NW_008671243.1:0-402 GCF_000695815.1 Acanthisitta chloris
GGTGTGCGCGTGCGCAGTGTCCTGCCCTGCCGCAAGGGGGCGGCACGTGCAAGGGAGGGGGGAATGGGAATAGTGACGGATACTGGGGGGAATGGGGATAATGGAAGCACTGGGGATACTGGGAGGGGATGGGGGAAATTGTGTTAATGGAGGTCATGGAAGCACTGGAGATACTGGGGAATACTGGAAGGGGATGGGGGAATGGGGATAATGGAAGCACTGGGGATACTGGGAGGGGATGGGGGAAATTGTGTTAATGGAGGTCATGGAAGCACTGGAGATACTGGGGAATACTGGAAGGGGATGGGGGAATGGGGATAATGGAAGCACTGGGGATACTGGGAGGGGATGGGGGAAATTGTGTTAATGGAGGTCATGGAAGCACTGGAGATACTGGGGAAT
>NW_008671244.1:0-7368 GCF_000695815.1 Acanthisitta chloris
GGTGGGTGGGTGGATAAATCTCTTGGGAAGAGCACGAGGAGGGTCCTGTGTCCTGTGGGAGTGCAGTGCTCCCTGCTGTGTTGGGCAGAGGGAAAGAATCACCCCAGGACCTTCTGCTGCTGGAACTGGGCTGAGACTCTCCATAAAAACCACCTCATGTGTGGGGAGAGCTCTGTGCTCACTTCCTAGGGATGGGTCTGGCCTGGACGTGGCCCTGAAGTTTTGGCTCTCTGAGCCCCAGAGATGTCTGTGTGTTAGTGATGCTCTGCCTGGGGAGCTTTAGTAGCCCCAGGGTTGTGACCAGCAGTGCAGAGGAGACACACACCAGTGCTGAGGCATTCCCAGGATCATCTCAAGGAGCACAGGTCTGGGGAGGTGTTTGTGGGCTCAGCTGTGTCTGTACTGCAAGAGGCAAAAGGGAGGAAATTAAGGACCTGTCAAATGTCCCTGTGTGACTTGGAAAGGGTCTGTGCAGGGCCTGGGGAGGCATGGAACACAGGAGGAATGTGTGCAGGGAACTGGGAAGCATAGAACATGGGAAGGATGTGTGCAGGGCTTTCCTTTCCTCTTCTGCAGAGCTGCTTGGCTGTGTTGACTCCCATCCATGAACAAGAGCTCCCTTTGGGGATCTCTCCCTCACTCACCCTCTGCCCTTGGACTTTCCCAAGCCAAATGAGGGACAAACCCTCTGGTTACAATCAGCCAACAAGAGGAGGTGTGAGCAGAGCTGCCCTTAGCCCCTGAGGTCACGTTGAGCAGCCACCAGAGCTGACCTGGAGGCATCTCCTCCTCTTACTTCCCATTCCTGTCCCTTTGCTGGATGGAAACAGAGACTGGCCATGGCTAGATGCTCTGACCTCCCACCCAGGAGCCTTTCCCACCCCATGCCATGGCACCAGGCAGCTCCAGCCCCCTGTGCCTGGCTGTGCCAGAGCCTCTGGTGCAGGTGGCCCCCATTAAGTCATCTCTGAGATTAGGGCTGTTTTCAGAAGGTTCCTTTGAGTGGAGGTTTGTTTGTGTAAATATTTGGACGTTTCTCAGGCTGATTATCCAGCAACCTGCACCTCATGCATATTCAGAGGCCTCAGATTGCCTCCTCTCCTGAGTGTGGGAGCAGGGCTGGGTCCGTGGCTGAGGATGGTGGGGATGGCACTGGGAGAGCCCATGTAGCTGTGCCCTGAGCTGGTGCAGCCAGTGCCAGGACTCTGGTGCTGCTCTGATGCCTGCAGTGCTGGTGGGATGCTGAGCACACCTCACCTGGCCATCCCTGGGCATCCCTGGCACAGGGACAGCACCTGCCCAGCAGTGCCCAGTGCTGACCGAGGCAGAGGGAGGAGCAGGATGGCTGAGCACAGAGCCTGGGCAGCCTCAGGGCTCCTGGCTGCTCCCTGGGAAGGTTAAGAGCTGTTGAAAGCAGATGCAGAGGCTCCAGCACAGCTTGTTTCCAGCTCTGCTTTGCATCCTGCAACCCCCATCATCCACATGCTCAGCTCATGTCACTGCTGATCCCCTCCCAACCAGCCCCCACAGACCTGCCTGGTATTTTCTACTCTACAACTCCCTCACTCCATCCCTGCCATTTCCCTGCTTTTCCCAAGGTAAGCAGCGTTTTCCAAGGAGTTCAGCTTCATCCCAAGCTTGGTCTCCTTCATCTCATTGCACGAATGAACCCAATTGCCCTTCTGGCATGAGACATGGGAACAGCCTCTCCAAACCCCTGAGAGAGAGAGAGAAGCCTTGGAAAGCTCCAGAGCTGGGAGACCTTCCCGAGCCAGCAGCATTCAGGGCACTGTGGGGAGGTTTGCCAGCTGCTCCTGTGCTGGGAGAGATTCTTGCTATCTCCTACAGACAGGAATTGCTGCCTGGTCCTTGAGGAACACCCCAAGCTACCCCAGGGATGCAGTAAGAGAACCTGAGATGGTCTTGGATCTTCCATGACTTCTCCAGGAGCGACAGACTGCAGGGTCTCTGCTGTGGGAGGAGGAATTCAGGCACACTCTGCCTCCTGTGTGGCTGTAAACATGCTCTGCTCTGATATGTGAGAGATATGAGGCTCATTTCATCCAGGACATGGAGCAGAACAGCTCATCTCTGGGGATGTGCTGTGTGTGCAGAGCAGGGAGGGGATGGTTCTCCCTCCTGCAAGGAGCTCAGTGGTGGTGGTGGCACTCCCAGCTGCTCTCCCTGTGTGTACTCACAGGAGCAAGGAGTTCTCTGCCTCAAACACGAGCATCCCTGCCCTCTGTGTCCCTGGGGGTGACAGCCCTGACCTCATGCTGTCCTCAATATTATCCTCAGTGTTGTAGCTGATGAGCTGAGGCACAGGGACATGTGTCAGGACTGCGACACGAGCTCCAGGCGTAGCTTTAGGTTTCTGTGCTTTTCTACCTCCCTCTCTGCCAATTCCTCTGCTGACATCAGCACAAAAAGCCAGGACAGCACTTCTGCTCCCAGGGATGGTGGAAGGAATGGTGTTCAACCAGCCCCTGGCCACAAGAGCAAGATCTGGACGAGCAATGTACTCTGACACTTGTCCCTGTCTCTGTTCCCTGCAACAGGCATCATGTCCATTACGTTATCCCGTACGACGGGGACCAGTCAGTGGTGGACTCCTCGGAGAACTACTTTGTGACTGACAATGTAACCAAGCAGGAGATTGACCTGATGCTGGGACTTTTGCTGGGCTTTTGTATAAGCTGGTTCCTGGTGTGGATGGATGGAGTTCTCCACTACGCCGTGCGCGCCTGGAGGACCAGTCGGCGATATGGTAAGTGCAACCACAGCTCCTGCTCTTCCCAAATCCCAACCTGCACTAAATCCTCTGCTCTGCCCTCAGAGCCTGGTGGAGAGGGAGCAGCTCCACTCCCTTTGCTGAGTTTATTCCATGTGGGTTTGGCACAAGTCTAGCCAGGCATATCCCAGTCCTCTTTACCCCAAAAGTTGGGCTTGATGATCCTTGTGGGTCCCTCCCAGCTCAGGATATTCCATGATTCTATGATGCAAACAGGAGTGTTGATGTGGGAATAGCCAGATCCCAGTCCCAAGGGCACAAGCCTAGCCAGACACATTCCAACCCTCTTTATCCCAGGAACTGGACTCAGTGTCCTTACAGGTCCCTTCCAATTCAGGATATTCCATGACACAAACAGGAATGTTGCTGTGGGAATAGCCAGCTGAGGATCCCAGCCCTGAGAGCTGTGCTTTGGAAAGGGGAATGTGTGTGTTGGTGCAAAGAGGTTTTGGATGCAAAGGAATATGTTTCCCCCCCTCCGTGGCTGCACACATGGGCAGAATATTTTCAGGCCAGACCAAACTTCCCTGGAATCAGGACTTTTTTCAGGCTCATGCTGATGCAGAGCAGCCTCGTGTTGGTTGTGTAAACCTGTGACATTGTGGTGACAATGATAGACATCTGTGTTGTGTCAGCTGAGGTTTCCCATCCCCCTTGCTGCCCAGATGTGTCCATGTTTTTGCAGAAGTCACATCAGCCCCAAGGGGAGAACTCTTGGCCTGAGCAGTTAGAATCCTGAATTAACACCCTGAGAAGGACCAACAGATGCTCCTTCAGAGGCTCTCTCTGCCCCACTTTGCTCCCTCAGCATGGACATCCCATGGATTTTAATCTAGAGGAGAAAAAAAAAGGCAGAAAACCTATTAAACTAGTGAATGACTTAAAATTCCCTCAGTGTACCTACAAATCTCCATCTCCCTGACTGATGGTGTCTGTTAAATTATAACTCAGAGGAGAGGGAGAGTGAGCAAAGGAAGATTTATCTGTCCATTTATAAGAAACTCCAATTAGTGAAGTGGCCTATCTCTTTCTAAAAACTCAGATGAAAATGATATTAATTTCTCATCACTCTTCCCAAAGCCCCTGCAGCCTGCTGGAGCAGCTTCTGAGGCAGAGCTCTCCTGAGGCTCTGCTGCTGCCATTTCCCAGGCAGAAAGGTGATTGTCAGAGTTTGCAGTGAGGTCTCAGGTCCTGAGCCAATTCTGAGGCTGTGACACCTCCTTTTCCTCAGGCCACCTGTGCCTGGAGCTCCCAAGGAGTCCAGAGCAGCTCTCCTTGGGTGGGATGTTCCTCAGAGCTACAGACATCACCATCTAACCTACCTCTTGTCCATACTGCAGAGGAGTTTATTTTAATTTAGTATTTAGGCTGATTGGTCTCTTCTCTTCTACTTTTTTCCTCTCTGAGTGTGTCTACTCTAAGGTTTTAAGAAGGGTTTGGCCAACACTGTGATGTCCTTTTCATTCGGTCAACTGAATCATTGTAAAGGCAATAAGCAGAAATTAATCCCTATTGCTTTGCTGAACAAATATCTAAGCTAAAGTTTCCTTCTAAGGCAAGAGATGGTGCCTGTGGCTCTGAGACAGGGGCAGGGGGAATAGAAATGCTGTGCTGGTACAGAACCAAGAGCCTTCCCTGAGATACATGAGCACCACTTAGCAGTGACTCAATGTCACATTGTGGCCTGATCAGCTTAAATCGTGGTCTGGTGGAATAACCTATAGCTCCTTCCTGATGGAAGAGATTTCTTAAAATAGAAAATATTCCACAGAAGCTCAGATTGTGCTTCGTAGTAGCTGCAGGGCTGGTCAGAGCAGGCACAGCCACCTCGTGCCAGCTGCAGTCAGAGACTCATTGAGGGTGGAAAAGACCTCAAAGATCAAGTCCAACCATTTCCCAGCACAATAGTTTGGTTTTGTACCATCTGTCACTCTCTGAGACACCCCAATTGTCCTTTGTGGGGTTGGGCTGTGTGTGTTTCTGTGTGGAATCACCTCAAACTCTGATGGAACTGGATGAGAGCTGAGACATTGCTGCAGGGAAAGGTTCATGGGCTGAGATGAACCCCTGGATGAAGAGATGAGGCTGCCCAAGCTGTGGGGCAGGGAATGGCACATTGCTGCCACACACACCTCATCCCTATTCCATCCTGATGGGAAAGCTCAAGGAATTGCCTCTGTGGGGCAGGTCAGGGACAGGCTTAGGAGAACACAAATCACACCATTCCTTCAACATCTCATTCTCCCTTCTCCTTTCTGCCTTCCAGACAATTCCTGGTCCTGGATTCCCAAATTTTGTAACCTAAAGGAGTTGAGGAAACGTCACCACAGGCAGTACGAGGAGGCAACTGGGAACATGGTGCACATCAAACAGAAGCTGTACCATAATGGCCACCCCAGCCCAAGGCACCTCTGAGGAATGCTTTCCCCTCCAGAGACTGCAGGGAGCTTCTCCAAAGGACTTTGCTCTTCTTCTTCCACTGGAACAGCTTCTTGTTTGCTCCTCCATGGAAGTCAGCTGAGGACTCAGTTTTACTGACCCAGCCCTGGGGCACACCATGATGCACAACTAAGCCAGTCCTGGATGCTAAGCAGCCAAGACATTGCACTGTGTTCCACATTTTATTGTCAGACTTGTGTATATATGTAAAAAAAAAAAAAAAAAAAACCACTCTGTACTTTGTATAGATTAGTTTTTAACTGGATTAAACTGCAACTCAGCACAGTGACAGATGTTTAATGTTTTATTTTTAGCGGGTGGAAAAGAGGCGAGTTTCCATCTATACACACAGAATGTTGGCCAAGGGTATGGAGGTGGGACAACACAAAGAAGATGCAGAGTGTCTCATCCAAGAGCTCAAGTCCCCTGTTTCTTTGGTCCTTTGGCTTGGTTTTGCTCTGCTCTGTCCCTTTCGTGGCTAGAATGGCTTGGCTGGTCACAGGTTTGGATGGGAACTGCTGCCAGGGGGGTGGGAATGCACAGTGTCCCTTTTTGCTTTGGTTCATGTGCTGGGGAGTTGCTGTGGGGGAAGGAAGGCCTGGGAATGTCTAAGTGGTTCGTTGTTTGCATTGCTATACACTGAAACCTGCCTTAAGCAACCCAAGAATCCTAGTGCCAGGGGAACAGTCCCATGAGGTATCAGGGCTGGGGCTGCTTTGCTCCTCTGATCCACTGCTGGTTCCTGGCTGGGGTCAGAGCTGTTGTTCTTCACTAGAGAGGAGTGGGGAGGAGTGGAACTGTGTTAGATCTGATCATATCCCTCTGTTCATAAACACCCCCCATGCCTTGCCTGGGTGGAAAGGAGCTGCTCTCCCTCTTTTCTTACAGGGTGAGCCCAAGGCCTTGGTTAATACCACACCAAAAGCACTGACAGTGCAGTGAGAGGGTCCTGGGAACAGCCTCACTCCTCCTGCACAGGAGCTAACACCTATTTCTTGTGTTCCTGGCCCAAGCTGGAATTGCAGCAGGCTGAGCTTGGCTTGAGGGGCACAGAGGGACGTGAGCCTGAAGCCAAACTCCTCCACAGAGTCAAGTGTCCCAAATGTTGTCATGGTTGAGCCAAAGGAGGAGGATGCTCTGATGTGGTTTTGCCTTTGCTTCCCCTGGTCGCAGCTTGGGCAGCTGTTGAGGGTCTGAAACCAATCTCCACATCCAGAGGTGCCTGAAGGAGCTGCTGCAGCCCATGTGCACCAGCAGCTCTGGGTGTGGTGGGAAGAGAGGGAATTTATTGAGAGGAATAAAGGAGGGAGATGCTAACCCCAAGAACTTGAGATGGTAACCTCGAATCCCAATCATTTCTCCTTCATTCTTCATTTTGTATTGAGTTGGGTTTGTGCTTAAGTGGGGAAAACACCCAGAAGCAAAGGATGATGGATATGGCCAGAAATTGCTGGTTTCTTCCATGATGTTGTTGGTGGATTCCTGTTGGTTGGTGGCAGTGTCTGTGGAGGGAAAGGACACCATGACTCCTGCTCATTCCTCCTGCTCCTGTGTCTTGGGTTGTTTTATTTCCTCTGCCCAGGATCAGTTCAGTTACTTACAATCCCCAAAGAGCCAAACATACCCATTTCTCTGCCATTCCTCCCTTTGCTATTCCCCAGTGCCTCTTGCCTTGGAGCCCCAGTTTCTGTCTGGGCCTAAATAATTGCCTGGTCCATACTACTGTCTGCTTGACTGTCTGTCATTCCAGACTCCCTATGGCTGTAATGTCTGCATCCACCTGTTAGGATCTAAGGAATGACTTTTCCTTGAGCAGGATTGATCCTTGAGCAGCTCCTTTCCAAGACACATGGCCTTGCAGCCTCCCTTGTGCCATGAAACTGTCAGGGAAGAGTAGGTCCTGTGTTATGAACAGCCACATGTCTTCAGGTGGGACAACAGTTTGTAGAGGAGAAAATTCCATCGTGATAAGGACAAAGTCTCCGAAACTAGTGATGGGGGGGAGGGGGGAAAAAAGCACTTTAAATGATCTTTCCACTTGGAGCCTCTCCCAAGAGAGGCTCGAGGCAGTGACCCAAGCCCAGCCTGAATGTAAAGCCTAGTTCTGCCCTGCTGACCTTGGTTGAAGTATCATTAAA
>NW_008671244.1:7386-39625 GCF_000695815.1 Acanthisitta chloris
AGTCTCATCTGTCTGATCCACAGCAAAATTTCAGAAGAATGTGAGCTCAATAAATAAACCAACAAATACTCTCAGTGCCATTAAATTTACTGGGAGTAATTCCCTGGTCTTTAATCCAAGGAAATCAGACATACCTTGTAGAGCAGGTTTGGCCCAGCACACACTAAATCAATGGGGTTAATCCTGAGGAACTGACAAAGCCTTTGATTCTCATCCTTAATAAACACGGAGTAAAATTCCTTCCTGTGCAGGGAGGGAATTCTATTCCTGACCCAAGAGACTTGGTGCATCTGGGCAGGGTTGGTCTCAGACAGCTGAGCAGGGGCACCAGGGCAGATTCCTGGTGTGAGGTCCCTACTGTAATGTCACCTCATGGAGCAGAGATTGGGATGTGCCTGTTGTGGGGCTGGATAACCTCTCACACAGCTCAGAACCCCCTGCCCAGGAGCAGCCCAAGTCCCATGGGCCACCAAACCTGGTGGTGTCCACAAGATGGGTGAGAGCTGTTCCCAACAGCCACATGTGTGCTGTGTCTCCTCTCTGGGGAACGAGGTGACAAAACCCCAGAGAAAGGAGGTGAAGGCAGCAGCTTTGGGGTGATGCAGAACCCCAACACCAGCACTGCCCCTGCTCCCTCTGCTTGGCTCCATCTCTCCTGTCCCAGCCCTCAGCTGCTCCTGCTCCAGGTGTGAGCCTTACCAGCACTGTCTGACTGTGTGGTCTCTTGTCCCTCTGTCCCAGTGAGGTTCTGCTCTTGCTGTCAGCTCGGTTGTCCTTAGTCTGCGTCGCACTGTTCTCCTGTGCATGTGTTTGTTTCGCTTCTCTTTGGTCATGGGGGTGTTTTCTCCTTGTTTAATTGTCCCAGATGTACTAGTGTTGACTTGTTTGTTGTTCTCTTGCCTCTGATCCAGTCTTCAAACACACAGAAAAACCAAACAAAAGCCCAACCACAGATGAAAACAACAACAACAACAACACCCAAACCAGCAACAACCCTAGGCAAGGAGGGTTCAGTTGGGAGCACAGTGGCTCAGGGAGGTGACACCACAAGGTCAGGGCTGGAAGAGGTGCTGGTCAGAGCCTGTGGGAAGGGAAATGGGGGTGCAGAGCTCACAGCTGTGGTGGCAGCTCTGTGGGACACAGGAGTGGGAGCTGCAGGACACAGGAGTGGGAAGTGTGGGCTCTGTCTCAGCACTCACCAGCCAGATGCTTCGAGGGAGGCTGCAGCAGGCTCTGATGCCTGGGGGGGGGACTTTGGGGGCTATTTATAGAGCAGAGACAGAGCTTAAAACTGTATGTGCCAATTCTCCAGAGCTGGGATTGGCACTGGAAACGTTCTCCCACATTTTTGTGGTGTGAGGAGCCCAGGTCTGGCTGCCTGCACACCCAGGGGGTGTGTGCTGGTGGTTGGGAGCTGTGGAGAGGTGTGGAAAAGCAGGTGGAGAAAAAGCAGGAGATGGAGAAATCCATTGCATCAACCAGTAGCTCCTTTTTTAAACCAAATCTAGTCCTTAATACCAGCACTGCTGAATTAACCCCTTGCCCATATAAGCAATGAGAAGGAGCTTTCCTCTTTGAGGAACAGTTTGGGAAGGTGTCTCCTGTGGTTCCATCCATCCATCCATCCATCCATCCATCCATCCATCCATCCATCCATCCACTCACTTGCCCTCTTAGTGCTCAGCTAGCCCTTGAGCCATCCTGGCTGAAGGATCTGGTTGGACCTATCCATAAACAGACAAAGACCAGGAGAGAGCCTGGAATGTGTGTCCTGGGCACTCACACATAGTGGGGTGGGTTTAGTTACTCTCACTGCTATTCTACCTCATTTTCTGGTTGTGCTCAGCTGAGAGAAGAGAATCCCTGCTAAAAAGGGTTATTAAGAACAGCCACTAAGGTGATTGAGGGACTGGAGCATCTCTCTGATGAGGGAAGGCTGGGAGAGCTGGGACTGCTCAGCCTGGGGAAGGGAAGTGGTGCCAGGTGAGCTGGAGAGATCCAGAGTTGGTACTTGAAACAGTGCAGACACAAACATCAGTAGCCTTTGCTTACCTTGGATAAGGTCTAGGTGAGCCCAAGCAAGAGAAAGTCCTGATTCAAGGCCATTCCCCAGCCTGGGAGGAAGGCCCTGGTGAAAAGGGAGGGCAATGTTCACCCTCCACCTTCCCCTGTACGAGGTAGAGATTTTCAGGAGCAGAAGGAGCTCAGGCTCATCTCAGCTCTCACTTCCAGACAGTTTCACAGCAGCAGGTTAACATCCAGTGTGGCACTGATGGGGAGTGTGGCTCATCCTGGAGGTGATGGAAGTTTCTCTGCATTCAGGGGGGTCTGAGGGTAGAAACAACCAACAGACCCTCCTAGATGTGAAAGAACAGAAGTACTTCTGCTAGTAGAACATGTTGGACAAACAGGGAGACATTTGGGTCAGTTGTTTTCCAAGCTGGATGCACAGATGGGACAGCTCAGTGTTCAGTGAGAGGCTCTGGGATGTAGAGCAGGGGACAGAGAAGGTGTTAGCTGCTGGGCAGGGACAAGGAGTGTTGGTTCTACTTGAGGATGGAGTGAAGATGAGGTGTCCTCTCAGCTCAGCTCACCAGGGTGCCCAGGAGAGCATGGACCTCCCTGCAAGTAGGCTGATGAGGCAAAAGAGAAGGAGACAAGGGTGGGAAGCTGTGGGAAGTGTTGGGAGGAGCTGAGCTGCCCTGTCTGGGCTCTGAGCTGCTGCCCCAGCTCTGTGTGTCCCTGGCTGTGTGTGTCACCATGTGTTCACTGCATGAAGCCTGTTCCTCCTTTAGGATCCCCCACCCATTTGCACTCATTTCTTTTCCAAAGGGGTTGCTAGTTTTCATCCCTGGGGGAGCTGAGCCCTGGGATCTCCAGGAGGGTGGCTCAGTGCACCCCCAGCTAAGGGAAACCCTTGCAGGACAGAGCACACACTTTAGGGAGATTTTTTTTTTTTTCACTAGTGCTCTGCAGTGAGGACACAAGAACAAAGCTTGGAGTGCTGTTTTCCCTGGTTATGAATCCTTCTTTTCTGTTTCCTGCACCCAAACCAGTTTTGCATGCACCAGGCAGGGAGAGGCACAGCACACAGTGAGACCACCAGAGAGAGATTATACTCTGCTCCGAGTCTAATCACAGAATAATCTCTACTGTGGTTGAAAAGCAATAATGGCTAATTTTTTTTTTAATTCAATACACTTGCACAGGCAGATGTCACCTATGGTTTGTGCTCTCCAGAGTGGTGACAATCTGTGCTGAGGCTACAGGGAGCAGCTGAAGGCACAGAGAGCTCGGGGTGGGGGAGGCAATAGAAAAAAAGCACACTGTGATTTTATTTGGGTCAATGAGTGAGTGTATTTCAGCCATTCCTTCCCTTTCAATAAGATGTTTGTATAATAGATAACCAGTTCAGCTCCTGGAACTAAGCCCATCCTTTGCTGTTTGTCAGTAAAATAGTTTTTTGCATGTTTTGCATCTGAGTGTTTTTTTCCAACCCTTTGAACCCAATGGTACCCCCAGGGGAAGGGGCTGGGGGCACTGCAGACCAGCAGCTCACCAGCTTTGGGCAGGGGGTTAAAACAGCTCACCAAGGGTTAAAAGGAGGAGGAGGAAGAAGAAGAAATATGGTTGGAAAGGTGTGGGGAAAACTGTCCCGATCCTTGAAGAAAAAGGCTGTGTGATTCCCCCCCAGGTTATGTGACATCATAGGCCACTGTCCCAGATTTTCACCTGCTTGGCTCCTGCTCCCTGGGAACACAGGGAAGCTCCAAGGTCCCAAAATGACTTTAAAAGAAGATAAATATTTTAATGTTAAAAATCAAGTTCTGGATGCAAACTATCACCAGAGAGGAGCCTTGGCCTCTCGTGCCCATTGCCTGCAAGGGCAAACAAGAAAGGTAGGAAAAGTGCAGGACACTCAGGGTTTGGGCATGGGGATGGAAAAGTGGGATCATTTTCCAGTCTAGCAGTACTGAAATCTGCCACCATGGTCCTTTACCATCCCTCAGTCTGCTCCTTCCTGGAACAGGACCACACAAACACCAAGTCTGACCCTGAGTGTGAAGATATTTTCTACAGGTCTGAGCACACCTGGGCCTGTCTCAGGCTTGGGGCAGACACTGCACAGAGCAGCAGGAAAAACCCAAACACCCAAGAGAATGGATTGTAAAAGACTCTGAGTGGTTTGTCTCCAATCAAAGCACAAACACAGGTTGGCAGAGAACTGGCAGAGATCCTCTCCTGCAGCCCTGCAGGTGGGACAGGCACTGCTGGGGGTGTGCAGCACTCACACCCTTGTGCTTCCACAGTGGCACTTTCTTTCCAGGGTGTCACAGTCAAAAAGAAATCCTTCCCTGGATGGCAGCTGGGAGCAGGGGGAGCTGACCATGCTGTAAATCTGCTCCCAGCTGCAGTGCTGAAGCCCAGGCACACGTTCTGCCGAGGTGGGCAGTGATGGATGGCCTACTAACCCATCTGCTCTCCAATCCAAAATACCATTTTAATAAAGTGCTATTGGCTCATAACTCACTCAAGTGTCAGGAGAGGAGATCACCTCTGCCTGGGGTTGCCATCCTGTCCCTGCATGGAGCTTGAACAAATAGCTGGGTGCCACCTCCACGGGGACATCAGTCAGCCTGGGCTGGGAGGCTGGCAGGGGTGGCAGGGCCATGCATGTAAATCTTGGCCCAGTTAACAGTGACAGGCAGCCTTTCCTCCCCTTCCTGTCACATTCCCAGAGTGACAGCCACTGGCACAGGTGCTCAGCAAGCAGCAGGGCATGAAATCACCTAGCTGGTGGCTAGGAGTGATGTGCACAGCAAGAGGGGCAGGGAAACCTTTCCCAAAGGCAGGATTGAGTGCCTGGGATGCATCAAGAGAGAGGTTTCATCTGCCCAACAGCCCATGGTGTGAAGGAAGGATGTGTGTAGCTGAGGGAGTGGATGGAGAACTATTTCCTGTGGAAATGAAGTATCAACAAGGACAAATCATCAGTGTGTCCAAGTGGAAGTCTGTGCCATTCTGTCAATGCAGTGAGATGAAACAACTGGGTTGGAAGATTGAACTCAAGCAAAATAAGTTCACAGCAGCTCTGCCACTTACCTTCTTACCTGCCAGCTGGAGCACCCTGAGCCTCCTCATCCCTCTTCAATCAGGCTCACCTCTGTTTTTTTCTGCTCCACCTCCTCAGTTTTCCCAGCCTAGGTGCCACCTCCCTCTCTTCTGCACAGGTGGGATGTAAGACATCCATCATTCAGGCTGATAAATTATGCTCCTGGGTGCACACATTCCTTCTCCTGCTGCCAAGGGCAGAAGGGATCATGGATTTCAGGCCTTGTATTAATAGGGATCTCTCCAAGGGGAAGGGAGGCCATGCCAGCTCTGCCCAGAGCCACACACAGCTCTGGAAAGGAGGAGAACTCCCTGCAAATCTCAGCCATATAGATGCTGGACAAGCTCCCAGGTTGGGGCTGTGCAGGAGACTGTGAACAGGGAGAAAATGAGGGAGCCCTGAAGTGCTGCACTCCTGGGATTTGCAGCATATGGAGAGCAAAGCTCTGACCAGCTGCTCCTTAGAGGGTGAAGAGAGGTTGAGACACACAGGACCAGTTCAGTGTTATGGAGAGCTAACTGTGCCCCTGAACCTGTAGCCAATCCCTGCTGCACAGCACAGAGCAGAGGAGCAGCACCAGCTCTGCTCCCTCTGCTTCCATGCAGGGACCTGATGCAATCTGAAGGAGGAATCTCGTGGAACAGCTGAGCCAGCAGTTGCTGTGCCTCTCACACAGCTCTACAGCAGCATTCCAGCCACCAGGATCAGCAGAAGCACAGGCAGACAGTAGAAGGACAAACCAGAGTACCTTTCCCTTCTCCTGTGCTCCAGGGAGATGCTTGGGGAAGAGAGGGGAAAGCATTGCAGGTGTGTGGCACAATTAGAGGTTTTAATCACATGGTATCATGCTGCTCCCTCATAGTTCATTAGCAAGGGGGTTTAGCAGAGTGGCTCTGCTGAGCTCCCATCTCTTGGGGCCTCACAGAAATAGAATCTTAGTAAAAGCTAAATAGGAAAGGGAAAGCCTGGAATAGCTAATCCTCCAGGAAACTAAAGGACAACTACACCTGGGCTGAATGGGAGGGGGAAAAATGGGATTGAAGTTGACTTCAGGCATTGAGAACATAAAGCATGTTCAGTTTGTACAGGGATTGCTCTTCCCCCATGGCAATGCAGCAGGTAAGTGTTAGTGAGCCCTGTGGGCACACACTGCTGCTGGGGAACTGGTCCTCACCTCACCACAGGAGCAGCTTCTGAAGTGCATCTTCCTTGGCATCCAGGGGGAAATATCAGAGGATGTTGTGAGAGGAAGGTTTGCAGCCTCAGGAACTGTTTCCTGCCTGGGGTTCCACAGGACTCCAGTGATCTGCCCAGTTCTGCTCCTGTGCTCACCAGCTCCTGTCAGGGTACATCCCTCAGAGCTCAGCCCCAACCAGCAGCAAAATGGACAAAGCTGGGACTGCTGTCAGTTCCTGTCCGAGGAGAACAGCTCAGCAAGGTACTCAAGGGCACAGATTTAGGTCAGGCAAGTGTGTTTGCACCGTGTGGTTACAGAACAGGCCTCAGAGCAGAGCACAGAGTTCAAATCCAGTTCAAACTCACAAAAATCAGGAGATTTTCTGACCTGTCTCTTATACGCAGAGAGGCAGAACAAATGTCAGCTCATCAAGACAGGCTCATGTTCAGGACTTGACAATGGCAATTCCTCAGCTGCTCCAGAAATGAGAAGACTCACGTTGCAAGAGCAGCTTGATGGCAGCAGTGGGAGCAAGCAAGCTCCACTCATCTCTCTCTTCAACCTGTGCTGGACACCTGTGTGCCAGATAGAGTCACTGCTCACCTTAAAGACACAGATGATGGACCTGGGGCAAAAAGTACACAGGGCTGCTCTCAGATGACCTGTGTTGACTCCAAGTCAAGCAGGGGAACCACACCAAATCCACCTCTGTGACACAAAGTCTGAATCTGTGAAGGGCAACACCAGAGAGCAAGGAGTGATACCATAGAGAGATGTGAGCAAAGAGTGATGTTGTGGATCTGGGGAAAAAGGGGAGAAATACCTCTGCTGGACATAAACACTACAAAGTTAAATATATGGGAGTGCCAGGCTTGGACAGGCCCTGGGTCAACACAGCTCTGTCACTGGGACACTCCAGAAACATGAACTATCTGAAAAGGATTTGGAGTTTGGGCCTCTGGAGCAGGACAAGCCACAGAGACCAACAGTCAGTGGTATTTCAGCAAGGGAGTCCTTTAATTCAGTTGCTTCTGCCTTATTTAAACCATTTTGTTTTCTGGTGCAGTTAAAAACAGGAGCTCCAAGGCAGACTGAGGGCAGCACCCCCTCCCTTGCACCCATGGCCATACTTCTCTCAGCACAAACCTCCACCAGGCGTTTGCCTGCAGACCCTCCCAGGCCCTCGGCCCCACACACACTGCTCTGAAGCCTGCAGACTTCTCACACTGGTGTCCCTTTGGGGAAAGGCAGGAGAGGGTCCCTGTCAGTCCCTTTGGTTGCTTCAGCACCTTCTGTTTTCAGCCATTCCATCTTCTGCTTGTGCTGCTGCACAGCGTCAGCCACGCGGGCGTCGATCATGGCCTCGGTGAGAACACCATCCTCAGAGGCATATGCTGCTGCCTGCAGAGCCAAGGGCACAGGGGATGGTTAGTCATGGCAATTCCTGGGATCTGTGGACAACTGAGATCCATCCCTCCCTCCTGTTCTCCTCTCCATGTCCCCACACTAGCCAGCACAACCCCCAGTCTTGTCCTAGGGCAGTGGTGGCACCCAGAGCAGTAACTGCTAACAGACAGCTTTGACCACCTCTGGTTTTCCTGGTAGGAAGAAGCTTTGCATTCCCACGAGGTCCCAGTGTGGTCAGGCTGGTTCATTGAAGTCTCCTCTCCTGCTTTCAAAGCACTGCACATGTGAGGCCCAGAAGGGAATGGCTCCAGCCAAGACAACACAAAGTTTTTGCAACACTTGCAGGGAACGAACATCAGTGTTGGGGTGAACATGTGGCACCTCTAAATTGATGCCTAATGTGCACTGATCCAGCTTTGCTCATGTGTTCTGCCTTGCATCACCTCTGTGCTGTCTCAGCTCCCACTCCATACTCATCAGCCCATGAAACCTTCCTCTTTTTCCCCTCTCCATTCACACCCCAACTCCTGTCCCTCCAGTTCTGCCTGGGAAACACTTGGTCCTACAGCACAAACCTGACCACAGCTCCTTGCAGAAAGGACTGCAAACTCCTGCCATCCCTGTCAAACAGCCCACAGGGCAGACAGGGCTGTGAGCCCTTTCAGCTCTGTGCAGGACAGCTGGAAACCACCAGCTCCATCCTGCAGCTGAGAGCAGCCAGTCCCCCCAGGAAGATGTTGGCTGGTAGCTGCACCCATCTCCAAGGTAACACAGCAACTCCCAGGCTGCAGATTTCTAAATCTGGTTCCTCCCTCTGCAAGTGCTCCTGCAGCAACTCCCAGCTCTGCTCCCTGCACAGCTATGGAGTGAGGGAGCTTGGCACTAGGCAGGATGGGACCCCTCCAGCTTCTCACCCCCACTCTGCCTGCCCCACACAGCTCCAAACTTCTGTTCCACAGAGCTGGCACATCCTGCATTGGGACATGCCAACTCTCCTGTCTGCAGGGCATTCTCCAGGATCTCAGGCAGCTTTGGCTTTCAGGACAGACTGAGGGATTACATACATAAAACATTAATGGTGCAAAACATCCATTATACCAAGCAATGAGGTTTACTGCAAAAGCACCACAGAAAGAAATCCTAGTGTGACCATTCTGTGTCCAGTGATGCTGATGGGGGAGAAGACAACCCCCAGGGTAAGCTGTTGCACTGGTATCACCACAATACTGCAAATTAGACCTGTTAGATTAGTGCTGCCTCACTGCAGGAGGAATAATTACTCCAAGAAATGAGCAAAAGGTTCCCCAGGTTGGTTTTCAGCCTCCTCCAACCTACTTTCCATCCCTTTTTGGGAAACTGGTTTGATCACAAAAGGTCTTACTGCACAAACCCCAGAGCTGGCAGGTGCTAGTTTTTACTGCAAGAAGCATCAAATCCTTTGCACAGATCCTTCTGCAATCCTTCCTTCAGGCACCAGTGACAAGTTAGGTTAATGCTCCTGCTTAAGGTTAGGAGTAAACAGTGGCCAGAGGGAAGGAGAAGGTCTGCAAACAGAGAATTCACTCTGCATAAAGGCACTTGCCCTCTGCCTTCACAGACAGAGCTGGAGCATCCTCCACACAGCCAGGCTGCACTTCCACAGGCACCAGGAGAACAGCTCTGCTTCCACAAGCTGCCAAATATTTACACAACACCTCTCACAGCCCAACCTGTCTCCTCTCACCCTGCAGAAGGGGCATGGTGGAAAGGTTCTGTTCAGCTGAGCTATCCCAACTCACCCCCTTGACGTGCTGGACTGTCACTGCAGCCTCCAGCCCAGAGGGTTGGGTGTTTGAGGATGGAGAAAGTGCTTTTCTGGGAGAGAGAGGATGTGTTCCTGCCCCTCCTCCCTGCCACAGCACAGCCCATCCATCCATCCCAGTGTGGAACCTCCTGCAAAGCTGTGCAGTTCACGCTCTGTTGATTTTCTCAATGACTTTCTATTTATAGAAAGCCTTAGGCCTTTGCTGTCAAGAAAGCAAATGGGAGAAGCAGCTGCCCCTTCTGGGAGTAGCTCACACACACAAAAATGGTACCAAGCTTCATTTGTATTCATACCTCTGCCTCCTGCATGGACAAATTTTAACCCATTTTCTCCAGTGCAGCTATTCCTGTTTCATCACTCAGGTCCAAAGATGAAATAAGCTGAAAGTTAAGTGTTTGGTGGGGAAGGAGAGGGATGGAACAGATGACAAGTCCAGCCTAGATGACCTCATGTTTCATTTCAGCCAAGAATCGTGGTTTATTTTAACCTGGCCAGACTAATCTGTATCCTTTGAGTCACATTTCTAATGAAAATAGCCTGCTCAAGGAAAAAAAAAAAAAAAACCAACCCAAAAATACAAGCACTATTTTTAACACATAAACAAGGTTCAGGGAGCAAAAATGCATTTATGTCAGTGGGATAAAAGGCAAAGAAATGACACACTGGGACATAAAACTCCTGGGAATTCTCCTGAAGTGTTGCCAAAACAATTTTCCAAGATTACAGCTTGGAATAGTGAAAGGTTGTTGGGTTTTTTGACATTTTACCTACAGCACATCGAAGGGTTTAAGCACAGGTGCACACCTAGGGAATCTGCACGTGACTATAAACACACCTGAAGGGAATTGTTAAGTGTGGAAATGCATCTGATCCATGCTAGGAGTCACCAAGGATCAGACATGGGGAATGGAAAAGCACAAGGACAAAGGGGAATGCTCAGTCTTCTGCAGAAGAGATGAAAATGGATTTCTAGCACGCAGACTATTAGCTGTGCCAGACAGCAATATTTCTCCCAGTGCTAGAGGTTACACTCTCTGCTCTTCTGCATCTGAGGTTTTTTTTTTGTTGGTAAATTCAGGACAAACTGAGCCAGACTGAAACAACAGTGAACTCCATGGAAATGACAGCCAACCAGCCCAGCTTGTGGTGGAATTAAGTTTATGAAAGCTGTAGCTATTGCTCAGTCTCACTGAGATGCTTTTGTTGAAGGCAATAAGAATCCAAAAGCATCTTCAGGGGAACTGCCTGCAAGGCTACAGGACAGCAGAGTGGCCATTTGCTGCTATTGTAGGTTACTCCTAGGGTACTTTCTCCTCTAGCTGCTTCAGAACTTCACCCCACACCATCTCTGGGATGCAGTTCTGGTCAGGAGGATGAGCCAAGCAGAGCTGAGGAGGATCCCATCATCTCCAAACTCCACTAGGTCCATGAGAAACACCTTCCTGTGTCAACGACTACAACTCCAGTGTGCACTCAGAAAGGTGCTGATCCCATCAGGCACATGGTGGATTGTTGGGGTGTCCTGTGCAGGGCCAGGAGTTGGACTGGATGATCCTTGTGGGTCCCTTCCAGCTCAGGATATTCTGTGACCTGATTATTCCCCACATCAGCCACCTCTGGCATGCAGCACCTTGAATCTAATGCTAATTAGAAGACCAAGAGCTCAAGAGTTAACAGTCTATCTGCAGCACATACCCACTCTGCAGCTGCTCCAGCCAGCTGAGGGAAGGAGGATAAGCATTTTTGAGTAGGTTATTCTGGTTCCTGCAGCCCCTACCTGCCCTGATCCCCTCCCTCAGCTGTGCCAGAGCAGTGCAGCTATGCAGTTAACTTGGCTTGCCAATAGCTATTTTTAACTCTGATCAGCTCCCTGACCCAGTTCAGAGCACAGCCACACACTGGGGTGTACCAGCACAATGGGGAGGAGAGCAGGGAGCAGGAAGAGGAGGCAGGACCAACACTGCCAGAAATGCCTGTCAGCCCCAATCCTTCCCTGAGAGCTCAGAGCACTGTACCAGCTACAGAGAGAGCCACAACAAGTGACCTGGGGCTGCTAACCCAGGCCCCAAATACCAACACCACTGAGATCAACTGGGGTTAAGAGTACTGGAAGGACCTTCGAGAGGCTTTTCACCACATCTACTGAAGGGCCACACCTTAATGCTTTACACAGGCAAAACCAGAGGCAGGTGGGGACACCTCTAGCCACAGTCCAAGGTCACAACAGGCTGACACAAACAACAGCTTCTGTACAGCTCCAGTTGGTTACAGCTCCAAATTCCTTGACACAGTGACTGAAATACAACCTACAGTAGCACTCAAGATCAACAGCCCTGGCAGCCAGTTCCCAAGGCCCTGGTCAAGTCAAATCTCATTCTGGAATCTGGGAGTGGGCAGCATCCACCCAGTCATCCCTGAGGAAACAAGTCCACATGACCAGTCAGCAGCTGCAACAAGCTGTGTTAGCACTGACACACCACCCCTCACACCTCCTTTCTTGGCCAACAAGACATAAGGTCCCTTGTTCCACACCACCAACTCTGATTTTGACACAGATGAAGCTTCTTGCAGCTTCCACATCAAACCAATTCATACATTTTTTGCCCACCCTTTCCTGAATGGTGCTTTTTTAAGCCCTTTGACAGCAGAGAGGAACAGAACTTCCTGCTGCAATTTTATATAGAACCTTGTTAATAGTCCTGACACTAGGAGGTACATCTTAAAAAGCTCTCAGGGCAACAACACCCAGGAATTAGTCACCCCCACCCTTCCCTTCCTTCATGATGACTTAAAGGAGAAATGATAAAAGCTGAGGTCATTCCAAGGGAGGAATACAAGCTCAGAGATAAAGGGTGATAAAAAGCACAGGATCATTTATCACAACTTTTTATTACAGGCAAGAGCTAACAGCAAAGCCTTAAGCATCCATGGGGCAGATGACAGCACATATTTGCTTCAATAACACAAAATTCATGGGGTAAAATTAACCAGCTGTGAGTTACCAAATAGTAAAATAAGGCCTAACAGCACTCAAATGGCTCCTTTGGACCTCAGCTCATGACTGCTGCAGTTGAAATTAATTTAGATTAGAAAGGATAAATGTTTTCTGTACCTTAAAGGTAGAAAAACAGTAGGAGGAAGAATGAAATGCACATGAAATGTTTGTGAACTGCTAAACGACATTAAAAATTGAAAAGCTAACCAAAAAGCCACTTTGTTTTTACACGACCTGAAAGGAAGGTGACATGAGAGAGTTACATGACACACGATTTGGAGCATATTCCTTACACTGGGATTTCTAGGACACTTTAGGAAAATGCACAATCCAGCAGGAAACTGGCAGCTGTGACAAAACAAGGTGAAAGCCTGATTTTAAAAATGCTTAAGCTTATTAAACATGTGAGTAATTACACCACCAATGACTGCATCTCTTGCTCTACATAGGTACCATGCATGGAAGTACCACCCAGCTTTTCCAGCTCCATTTTCCAGCTGATTTTGTTCCTTCAATTAGTCAAGCTGCACTAAAAGTGTGTTTAGAACAGGAAAGGAGGATGGTTTAGTGCCCTAATGCTGTCAACATCAGACATCTGCTGAGTTTCTTGAGCTGGACCACAAGTCACAGCCAGCAGGATTTGCCCAAACCCATTCCAAACTCACCTGTTTTCTTGAATTCAGTAAGAGATTTTTCCATCAGGGATGGGCTCGATGATCTTGGTGGTCTTTTCCAACCTTAATGATTCTCTGACTATCACAACTGTTCCTATTTCTGAGGAGCTGTGCTGATATCCCAACACCCCTCCAGAGCCAGCAGCATTTTGGCACTACCATAGGGATGTGCAGAAGCTTCCAAAGCAAAACAAGATCTGAGGCTCCAACACCCAACCCTCAAACATTCCAGAAGGGGAAAGGAACCAAGCAGCCCAGTGACAAAGCCCCACTGACCTGCCATGCCACAGCAAGCTGGGAGATCTCCCTGCCAGACATGCCCTCGGTCAACCTGGCGATCTCCGAGCACTTCTTCCCATAGTCAAACTGGGCCAACTTCAACCTCCTGAAACGCAGAACCACCAGGGTTAGTTGACATCACAGGAGCTCCAGCACTGCTCCTACTTGTGTTAGTGCCTCCAGTACAGCAACTGCCTCCTCAATTTTAAAGGCACAAGAGCCCAGGAAATTCTAGGATGGCATCTCCTCCCCCAATGGGACAGTGAGAGGAATCTCTCCAACTCCTATCGGTGCTACTTGTTCAAAGTGGGTTTAGAGACTGTGACAGAACACACTCAAAAGGAGATGAAGAAAAATAGTAAAAGATAATTCCTTCCAGTATCTGAAGGAGCTACAGGGAAGCTGGAGAAGGACTCTCTGTTAGAATTGTAGTGACAGGACAAGGAGTAACGGGGATAAATTGACAGGGGAAATTTAGGTTAGATATTAGGCAGAAGTTTTTCCCTGTGAGGGTGGTGAGACCCTGGCACAGGTTGCCCAGGGAGGCTGTGGCTGCCCCAACCCTGGCAGTGCTCAAAGGCAGCTTGGCTAAAGCCTGATCATGACAAGATGACACTGAAGATGAGGCATGTCTGACTATGTCATCAAACAGCTGACCATGCACTTCATCCAAGTGTGAACTTCCAGAGGAGTTTGATTTGGATTACTGGAATCTACTTGGCAAGACAGCCCAAATTACTGCTAAATCCAGGAAATGCCACTAGATCAGGTCAGATGGGGCTGGGAGCAACCTGGTCTGGTGGGAGGTGTCCCTGCCCACGGCATGGGGTTTGGACTAGATCTTGAATGACTCTTTTAAGACCAAATATCTTTTAATGGTCCTTGGACCTTCCAAGGCCTTCCCATTGCATGATTCTATGGTACTTCCCTAGGTGTAAGCAGGGCAGGAGCACTCACTGTTTGCCCTCTGTGGCTGGCTTCAACACGTGCCGGTCGAAGTACATCCTGACGAGTCGCTCACGTTCCTCCAGCTGGGGCAGATCAAAGTTCACCATCTCATCTATCCTGTCATTGATGGCCCAATCAAACTGCTCAGGCTGGTTGCTTGCTAAAACAAGCATAAACCTGCAATGATGAAACAAGAGAGGAAAGGCTGAAAATCCCATGAAAATAAAAATCAATGAACTCGTGTGAACATCACGAACTGCCATGGTTGGTATAGGAGACATTTCATCACCTGACAGGGCTGGAGATTGCTTAGAAACAGCTTTATAACACACCTCAAGCTCTGTGTGCTGAAATGCAGTGCTGCCTGGGCTATTCAGAGCAAGCTGATGTGTGCAGAAAGAGACATTATCATAGTATGTAAAGGGGTTGGAATGAAGCTTAGAGATCATCCAGCCCCAACCCCCTGCCCTGGGCAGGGACACCTCCCCCCAGAGCAGGTTGCTCAAGGCTTGATCCAACCTGGAATGAACATTGCCAGGGCGGGGGCAGCCACAGCCTCCCTGGGCAACCTGTGCCAGTGTCTCACCACCCTCACAGGGAAAATTCCTTCCTAATATCTAACCTAAATTGCCCCCTTTCAATTTCTCCCCATTCCTCCTTGTCCTGTCCCTGCAGCTCCTAATACAGAGTCCCTTTGCAGCTTCCCTGGAGCCCCTTCAGCTCCTGGCAGGTTGCTCTGAGGTCTCCACACAACCTTCTCTTCTCCAGGCTAAACAGCCCCAAGTTCAGAAGGAGCATATAACCAAAGTGCTTTGTCTCACCAAGCTTTGCTCCACAGTACAGATGTACAGGAGCCTTCAGCTCCTACTCTCTCCTGCAGCATTTTGAAGCCAGAAACCCTTTCTTTTTTTTTTTTGTGCTTTGTAATGATGCTTCTTCCCTGTGCCAATACTTTAATGCTTTAATTGATGTTACCAGCTTAACAGTGCATAATAATTTGAAATGGGCTTTTAAGCACAGCTATTGGAATATCGATGTTCCTGCAGTCTGGTTGAATCACACTCTACAAGGGGCTGTGCTCTCTGCTGGCATCTCTGAAGTGAACTTTGCCAACCCAAGGGCCACAGAGGCATGAAACTGTGGCTTTGCTACCAATAAGGACTTCACCCAAAGCCCTGAAGAAACAGCCTGGCTAAAGAATTGACATACAATGTGACATCCAGGCCTTGCTCATCGCTGTCGAGACAACCATAGAATCATCAAAGTTGGAGGAGACCTCTAAGATCATCTAGTCCAACCATTAACCTCTCACTGCTGGAACTCCTAAACCACAGGGGAAGTTTAAGCCAACAATTCACAACCCTTAGTTATGCTGGTGCCAACTCTGTGCTGAAGTAAGAGCTCTCCTCAGGGTCTCACCAAAGCAGCTCCATTTACATGCACCATTAGCTTGATCCAAGTGAATTCCCATTCATGGATGCAGGACTCCTCTTTGCCCACAGCAGCAATAAGACTGCTCACAAGTGAAAAGCTGTGCATGAATCACAAGGGCATGTTCAGTCTTCTAGTATAAATCAGGCCTAAAGTCAACATCTGCCCAAATGGCTGTTGTGAGAGGAGGCAGAGCACCCTCAGCACCCAACAGGCACAGCCAGAGCTCTGCTGAAGCAGTTTAACACCAGGGGAAGGAAAAAAATCACCCCCCTGCCACCCTCTGGTTTGCAGTACAAATATTTATTGCACTTATTCTTGCAAACAGCAAGTCCAACATCATGTCACAATAATTATACTCAGCTTTATAGCAATTCTATGTATCATTTCAGGAGATACTCATTATCCTCCCAAAAGGAAAACCAAGCATCTTGCAAGGTTCTTGCAGGCTCAACATCTTGTTTTCTAGTAATTTAGTCCTTTGGGAAAGGCACATCTTCTCAGGCACCTCACTGTGGCAGAGAATGGTACAGAGAAGCTACACACAAGCAATTAACAGTCAGAGCTGCATTGGTTTTAACAAGTTCAAGAGACCCCAAGGGCAGGAAATTCTCTGCTTTTATCCTGAATGACCTGCCAGAATGTTTCTTTCAATGTCATGAGGTTACTCTAACACTAACTATTCCAGCCTTGCTAAGAGAGCAAGTTCATCATGAGAAACTCACCTTTCCACATAAAAACAGAGACAACTTTTCTTGCTGCCTCAATTGTAAAAAGAGAAGTTTAACAACTAAGTAAAGTTCAGACACACACAAAAAGAGCCAGTATTAAGTTGAAAAAGGTGGAGGAAAGGTCATCTCTCTATTATGATAGCCAGGAAATGGGTTTTGTGGAACTCAGCAGTGCTGTGCAGGAAATTCACATCAATGTGACACAGAGAGCATGGATGGATGGACAGTGACAGTGACACACACACAGAGACATCTGTCAGCTCAGCCCTGCAATCATGTGCTCAGCACATGTGAGAGCAGCCAGGAAGGAAACAGCTCTGAGTCCTACACTGATGTGCAACACTGCACACAGATGTGCTGAGCAGCTCAGGCAAGAGAAACGAGTCACATTTGAACTCCTTTGCCTCAGAGCTCCTGCACACACATGCACAGGATGGAAAGAGGTCACCAAAGCACTGGAGAGGAACAGCAGCTCCAACAAGCAGCCACTGAAGCATTTCTGAAGAGATCCTGAAGCATCCAGCCAGGATCAACCCTGGACAACAGGGAATTTCATGGGCCCACTACTGTTCTTGTATAAACAGCAGTAACTTAGCTAGCAAGAAAACATACTCATCAAGACAAACAAAATGTTAAAATACCATCTCAGGTTCAGGAAACAATTTTCCTACAGTTCTGATTTCCAGGTGCCAGGGATAGATGAAGGAGGAACAAGCTACATTCAGTACATAAAAGGATTTTTCAAGCCCTCAGTAGCACAGATCATTTCCAACTTTCATTTCTGCACCACAGACTTCCCTCAATCCAGGGAAATCTCAGCTGCTGGAAGGGCTGGAAGTGGATACTCACTTGTTGCTGTGCTGCCCTGTTCTGTGCAGAAATGCATTTAAAGTTGCTCTGAGGTCTTCACTGATTTTCTCCTGCAAAGATGAAATGCAAAGGAAGATCAGCTGCTTGGAGCCTGCAGACAGGTCACAGCTTTAAGCATTTATGGACACTAAGGGAGTTCTGTTATTGCCAAGCACCTGCATTAGAGTCCAAAGCACTGTAATATCTTGGGAAAAAAGGATTAATTGACACATCCAGGAAAAAGGTTAGGAATTCAAGCTTCCAGCAGAGATGACACATTTACCCACAGTTACCCAGTGATTCTCTTGACTCACACTCCAGGCTCTAGTCATTGGCCTAGGTGTTTTTTCCTGGGCTAAACACTATTTTAGCTGGGAAGTCCAGCAAGATATTTACAGGAAAATAAGCCACAGCAAAGAATTGACTTAGATATCCAAAGCTATCTTGTAGGAGAGCTCTTTAAAGAGATCATTGGGGTTCAAGCAGCAGGTCCAGATTCAGTGCACAATGTGGTGATGGAAAACACAAATCACATAGAATCATAAAGGTTGGAGGAGACCTCCAAGATCACCAAGTCCAACCATTAAACTGCCACTTGTACAGGGGAAAAAGTGAGTGTAACTTTGACAATGGAGTGAAAACCTCCTAAGAAAATTATCAGTTAGGACAAAACACTAACCCTGCAGGGTACCAGCTCTGCAGTGTGAACATCCTTCTCTTGTTTTCAAGATGTGCCTCTTTCCTTCCTACTGCAAAACCTCCATAAAGATTATGTCACCCCTCAGGCTGAGGGAGGAATTTCTCAAGTCACTCTGGAGATGCTCATTCCATTCAGCTGCAAGATGCTGATTTCTTGTCTCTGCATCACTTAATGAGGTGAGCAGTGAGGCACCTGCCAGCTTTCATCTTCAGCCTGTTGGAGCCAGTTAACCAGAATAACCAAGGCTGTGGGCTGAGGGACTCTGCAGCATGCACAGACAGACACACAGAGAGCACTTACTGTTGCCCTTTTCCTCAGAAATGCATCTGCTTCATCCACAAACAGCAAGAGGCTGCAAAAGGAAAGCACTACACAGTAACAGGACACAGGTAAGTGAGGCTCAAATGGCTCAAGGACCCTCCTGTCCCATTACCTGGCCCCCAGAGCTGGGACCAGGTGTACACCCAAAGGATTGCACAAGCAAACTCATCTCTTCAGGCAGCATTTCTCAGCTGAGCTGCAGGAACCTTTCCACTCTGTGCCCCTGGCACACCCCAGCAGTTGAGAGGTGTTAGCTGAAGGCACCCTAGGCCATCAATCTGCTCCCCAGGCTGCTGTTCAGAGCAGACTGAAGCAATTCTAGGGCACACAAGCTGATTTTTAAATCTAGATGGGAGGTTTCATGGGCAGAGGTTGGGAAGTCACTGCCAAGCTGCAGCAGGCCTGAAATTTAGAGCTGCTAAAGCTTATTTCAGCATTCCCTCCTGCCTAGAAGAGCAAGGCTACAAGGCAGAGACCCAAGCAAAGGAGAAACTGGATGACAATGGCATCTTCCTGCCATTCTTCTTCCTTGTAAACCTCAAACCAAAGTCCTCCCCTCAACTTGCTTTGTTATTTTGTGGCCTTTTTCTTTTCCAAACCACACTAGCACTAATGCAATGGTTTTACTACCTGTGGAGAAGTGAATTAATAAAGGCCATGAATTATTCACAGAAATAAATTCACTCCTAACCCAAGGCTAGTGCTTTTCCCAAGAGACAAAGCCTATAAAGATGTTTATCAATAACAGAACCAAGTTGCTCATAAAGCTGTCAGAGCTTGTATTACCTCCTTGCCTAGCTTCAAACATAGCTTTTTTTCCAGGGGATTTCAGGGCCTATTAACATCTTTTACTCAGCCATGAGTAAAAAAAAATACCTGAAAACACTCACAGCTCGAGTCTCTGTAGAGAAGTGTCTTTGATCACAACAGCTCTCAGCTAATAAAGCTAATAAAGGCAACACTACTAAGAGCTAACATTGGTGGATCTTCAGAATCAGATCTGCTGAAATAGTTCAATGCTGCTGGAGGTGAAAATATTGATGTGTATGGACAGGGGAAACCTTTGATCAGGACTTAGGTGACTACTTGAAGCGTAGGAAGTTCAAATGCAGACAAGTTTTTAATCAGGACAGAGAGATTCAGAACCAGGCAGTGAGAGAATTCTTACGTGGAAGCATCCAGCTGTCTTCATCCAGCTGAGCATCCTCATCTCTCTTCCAACTTCTATTTCTAAGCTCACTTAAATTCTTACACTTTCCCTCTCCGTCTCCTCAGGGTAGGAGAAGCGTAAAAAATTTAAATCCTTAGGACATTTCTCTGCCTTTTTTTTTTAAAGGGGAAATAGAAACATTTAGGTGATGAATGCAGCAAGGATTAAATCAGACACTGCAAGATAATGTCCATCTCAAGCAATCAGAGAACACATAAATCACCAGTTGGCCACATTTACAGAGGATCTGAGATCAAAACAGCACAAAACCCAAACTGACACTCACTGCAAGTTCTAGATTGAATTTTAACATCCTGTCTGGACAAGCAACTTCTTAGCTACCTCTGCACTGCAAAAATCCATTTACATTAGTGTGAGCAAATCAACTCCATGCTCTTACAAAACCAGGGAGCCAAGACTGAGCCTTACCAGAAATGCTTCTCTGCAGATAAAAGTTTGTTTTGAAAGGTGACTGAAAAAGCACAACAGCTCATGGCTTTTACACCTAACCAATGCAAATGTTTTCAGCATCTGTCTCCTCCTTAGCCTCTTTTATTTGTTGTCCTTCACTATTCCTGCCTGAGACTCAGAAGTAAAGAAGCTGGATCCAAACACTCCCAGTGTTTCAAGTCTGAGCAGTTGCAACAGGGAATGTAATATCCAGAGTGTAAACACTTGGTTGCACCATCATTTGTGCTCAATCTTCTAACTACTGTCAGAAAAGCTAATCACTGAAAGAAATGTGTTCCAGCCTGTGGGACACATTGATGTATGTGGGTTGTATGTGACCAATATCTCTGCTCCTGCCTGCTGAGATCAGCACACAAACAAGTAGTGGCTGATCTGGAAAATCCAAGGTAAAAAAAGAGAAGGGTCTGAGTGAACAGAAGAGCAAAAGCTTTCAGCCTTTTAAACGTTACAGTCAGCAAAAATTCACCTATTCTAGGAAAACTTTAGGAGTTATGCTTGGTCAGTGTCAGCTCATCTGTTCACCACCAGAGATTAGGAGGCTGAGTTATATCCTTGTGGGGAGCTTTTCTGAGCAAGACACCAAACTCAGGACCCAGAGGAACCTCTACTTACCCTCTCCTACTGGTGTTGGCCCAGTCAAAGAGTTTGTGCATGGCTGTGACCCCTTCCCGGCCCATGGGGGCCACGTCCCCTCCTGTCATGATGGCATAGTCCATGCCTGAGTGCACAGCTAATTTCTGCAAGGGAACAAAACCAGGGAGTTAAGCACTTTGTGTCTCTGCAAGGCCACGGAGGAAAATAAAAGTACTTTACTCCTATCAGTGTGCTTATTTGCAGAGGTTAAGTTGGTCTTAGAGAAGGAAATATTTAGGTACTTAGGGGCAACTTTTAGCATTGCTCTCTTATTTTCACAGAAGAATGTTGAGGGGTTGGAATGGACCTTAAAGATCAAGATCTGAATGGGAATGAAAGGTGGAAGTTTGGTCTTGTGGCAATGCACATTTTCATGCTAAAAGGCACTGCTGAGAGTGCTCAGACCTTCAACTTGTGTATTGGTTATTTCTTGCATTTCTATCCATCTCTCCTGAGCTAGGTGGCATTATCAGAAAACTATTGGGATAGGGGGTTAATGTACTGATAGAGGAAAAGAAATTCAACTTGCACCAGCACATCAAATCAGCCACGGTTACATTTATGAAACCTCAGATCTAGTGGCCAAGCACTTGAAGAGCAAGGAAAAACATCAAATTCTGACTCAGATCCATGTGAAAACCATCCTGGCAGTGCATATGCACAGTGAAGCCATGTCTGTCTGCTCTGGGATTGTCAGCAACAGCAGCAAAGGCCTATTTAGACAAGTGCCTACAATCAGCTGAGGTGGATATGAGGTGGTGCTGTTGTGACTCTCCACAGTTGCCAAGTGCCTTTTCCAGATGGAAAGGCTGTTCTGCCCACACTCTGCACTGCATCCAAGTGACTGCACTAATTTAGAGCTGGAGCAGCCTGGCTGCCCTTTCCTCCCATCCCAACAGAGACACAAGAACACAGTGTTTATGCAACACTCCAGCAACAGATTTCAGCCCAGGGAGGCTGCTCAGACCCTGAGGTTTCAGAGCACCTTGCAACATGCAGGTTGTGAGAACCTTGGCAGGGTTTTACCTTGGCAAAAAGAGTCTTCCCAGTGCCAGGGGGACCATACATGAGGATATTCCTGTAGAGGCTTTTGTTCTTTTTTGTGTTTCTTGTTGCTATGGCAATGTCTCTCACACGTGCTTCTAACTGGGGCTGCAAAACAAGAGGGAAACTTCAGGACCAGAAAGTACCAAGAGAGTTGAGGCTACAGGTTCACAGATCAGGACATGCAAGAAACAGGCAGAACTCCAAGAGTCTCAAGATTTTAAGGCTTAACTTCAGCTGCTCATACTCCAGGACCAGGGACATTTCCTCTTCTAGGTCAGGATTTACTTGGGTTTTCTGTCCACTTGGCTGCAATTCTTTAGCAAGAAAAGGCAGCAGTGCAGGAAGCAGTAGGAACTGATAATACCTAAATAGCCACTTCCTATTGGATGCCCTGGGAGGGATATGTCAAAACATAAGCAACTCTTTTGCAGTGCTGATTTGTTCTGTAAGTCATAAACTCCTGTTTATACTTACTCCTGTGTTTGTGGGGACTGGGGGGGAACTATTCCTGCAGGAACATTTTCCCTCAGCAGCTTCAAGGAGCTCTTAAATTTGCCTGATATCCAGGAATCCAATTCAGCAGCAAATATACAGAAGCAGCACTAATTAGCAAATAAAGAACCACTCCCAAGGTGGGCAAATGCCTACACTGGCTTTCTGGCCTACAAGCAGATCTAGGGTCAGTAATCCTTACAGATCAGATGGGACAAGTGCAGCTCTGAATCTTAACATGCTGACTACAGAGAGAAACTGCAGCAGAGCAAGGACTGAACTAAGACTTCCAACTGCTTTTCACAGAGGAAAAAAGGTTAACAGACTGCTTAATGCATGTCACACTGAACACAGGAGCTTATTTATGGTCTCAGTGCCCCTAGGGTGCTATGTCTCCCAAACTGCTGGAATTACAGCTTTTGAAGTGAGTTTAAGGAAAACAGGCATTCTCATTTGGATTCTAAAATCATCCTTCACAGGCCAAGACAGGAAAATAGAGTACTCACACTGAGAACAACTCCTTCAAGGGCATCCTGAGCCTTGCTGGTAAGACGTTTACCAACCTGGAGAGGACAAATGCAATTACTCACATGTAGAAAACATCACAGCTTTAACTCACATGGACTGAAAGGTCACACGAAATGCCAGAGAGCTCAGCCCACCTCTGCTACCTCTAATACAGCCTGTTTATTCACAGCCCCACTGACAGCTCCCAGAGCTGCAAGTGGAGTTTGGCATCCTCCTGGCAGAGTGGAACACAAACCCAAAGCTAACCCTTACCTTGAAGGGATGTTTCAGAGCCTCCAGCACAGTGATACGTGAGGTCTCTCTCACCAGGGAAGGTTTACCCAAACGTGCCTCTATGTACCTCCCTGCTACTGCTGTGGCATTTTTGGCAGAGTAAACACCCACTGCCAGCAGGGTCAGGCCTGCCACCTGCAAAGAAAAACAGCAAGGATTAGGAAAAACACTTGGCAAAGCAACACTGTTGTGTGTAGCACGCCCTATGGTGGGGAATTAAGATTCAGGACAAATGCTGACCAAGAAGGGTTTATTTTTGGTAAGATGTTTTATCCCTGTTCAGACAGTCAAGGTCTCATACTCCTTGTTCTTAGGGCATTTACTGCTCTTGCATCTTGCAGAGGGAAGCACAAGCAAAGCATATAATCCTGTCTGCAGAAGTATGTGCTCTCTGCTCAAGATGTGTGGGGCTTTGCAGACTAGTTGAGTAATTAAGACAAACAGCCACATCAAGCAGGTGCTGTTTGCCAGACTACCTCTCACCACAGCAGAAAATGAAAGCTGAATTAGAGATGCCAAGATAAACACCTGGATTGTGGCTGCCACCAAGGCAGTGCACAGCAGGGAATAAACAGGACTAACCAGGGAACATCTGCTGAAGGTGACAGTCATGGCAGACCCAATACAACAGGAAAATAGGTATTCAAAAAGTGCAACAAAGCCAAAACCACCCTGGGAATTACCATCACTGCATTAAAGGCAGAAACCCCAGAGGATGAGACATTTCCATCGATTTGCCAGGGAAGCAGAAAGACTCCAGACCTAGGAGTCAGCTTAAAGCTGATGCCAATAATTCCTACCAGAGAAAGGCCAGAGAGACAGCAGAGCAAGCTGCAGCAACTGCTTTTAAAGGAAGTAGACTTGTCCTGCAAGTACAGAGCAAGGTCAAAAGCCTCAAGGACAACCAGGATGGCACTGTTCAATAAACCATGAGACACCATCTGTTCCACTCTGCTTAAATGTGTGACATCACTTTTGCTCTGGATGGAAGCATGAGGGGTTCAGAACTCTGAGATGCAAAGAACAAGGGACCTCCACACCTGATTCAGCTCAGATACAGGGGCTGAGAACACAAGAGACTCCAGATTTTTAGCAGCTTCCCTCTAAAAACAAGATGCCATGACATGATCTCATGTGCTCTTACACCATCCAGTGCTAAGCAAAGTTACAAGCTGATACCTCTGCCTGGAGGGATTTGATGTAAGTATTTCAGACTTTTGGACTTCACTGATGTTGTTACAAGGTGCAGAGAAACAGCTTTAAGCTTGACAGCTCTGTGTCAAAACCAGAACCCAATGACCATGACAGCTGTAAAAACCAGTGTGATTACAGTGCCTACCTGGTTATCATGAAGCATCTAGCAAAGGAATGAATCTCTGATCAATAAACAAAGTGAATTCCACCCAAAAAAAACCCAACAGACCCAAAAAACTTGGAGCAGAACTTGGATGGCAAGAGGTAGGAAAAGAGCAGCCTTTGCAGTAGGCAGGAAGAGCTGAAAATCTAGGCCTCATTTAGAGGAATAACATAACTAATTCTTACCTTACAGACATTTTTCAAAGCAACAAAAAATTATGAGTTCCAGCTGTGTTATCCAAAAATACACGTGTTTTTTTTTTTTAAGCTAGATGTCCCAAATTCACAAGACAAGAGCATGTCAGAAGCAAAAATGACCATAATGCAGGAAACTAGTATCTAGGTCAAGTGAATACATTGCTAAAAGCACCAAGCACTGATGTGCAAAAGGCTCTGAATACTGCAGCCAGCCCAGGTACAGATGACAAAAAGATCCACTAAAAAGCTTGTCTTGTTCTCCCCAGTGGTCTCAAGCAAAGTGGCTTTTGTATCAGCCTGTGTGTATAAAATCAGAGGGGGGAGGAGATAGTGGTAACTGGCTTAAAGCAAAACGTCCATTTTAAGCAGCCAATGCCACCAAAAACCTATTTTCACTGTAGTTTTGTTGCAAGCAGTACACTGAGAAACAACTTTATGTCCCTAAGAAGCCACTGCTGTGCTCTTTGGTCCTGTGAAAAAGGTGTTGGCATGGCATTTAATCAATTTATTTAGCAGCTCTCTAAGTGCTCTCTAGGCTGCACCAAAATTAGATGTAAAGCTGTAAGATAAGCAGCAAAACAAGTTTTGGATCATGTGCTGCAAGGCCTACAAGTTTCAGAGAGTAGTGGTGCTCCTTTGGAGATGAAAATGGCACCCTCAGACTCCCTAATCAGTGAGCTGACAGTGCTCTACCCACCAGGGATGAGAGCAGCCAGGCAAGGCCTTGGCATCTAACTTGGTGGGATGAAATTGCAGCTCAGAGGCAGAATGAATGCAAAAGGGGAATACTGAATTCCCTAAAATCATGCACCTCAATATTGTAACAGAAAACCAAAACAAGCTATCACGATGCATGAAACACTCTGGGGAAAAGACTTATCTACTTTTTCCACAGAATCTTCATCTATCATTTGTGACAGCTGAAAATTTACAGGAAACACATTTGCAAAGAGGATGGAGCCTTCGAAATGAAATGCTGAGGAGCAATCAAAGCCAGAACTTTTGTGACCAATGAGAAATGAATTATCTGCACAGAGAAGATGAGAGTCTGAATAAACACCTGAAGCACAGATCTCCTCAAATGAGGACTGCAGAGAGCAGGTGAGCAGCAAGTTCCCACCACGGTTTAGTTTATAAAAGGAAGGAGTTAGCTTGGCACACATTTACAGACAGACCATTCTGGAAGTTGTCAAGACATGTGACCACCTTACCGTGGCTGTAACCTTATCCCAGTCTGTGACAAAGGCACGGAATCCTTCCCCAAAGAGCATCCCAGCTGTCCTATGAGGAGCAAACAGCAAGGCAAGCAGGAGAAAAAGGGATTTCAGAGCCTGAACTGAAACAATTTACAAGAAAACTTTGTAATGATTTTCTCCAGAAGCAGCCAGAGCTAACTGAGGCCTCACCTTGGAACTGAAACATGCACAACCATGGAAAATGTATTTAGAACCATCTGATGTCTACACCTGATCTGGGAATGAGTCCAGAGAAGCATCTGGCCTTAAAATGATATCAATTTACTTCTTTAATACATTATTGGTGCTGAACTGCCATAAAATGTTATTTAATTCAAAATCTCAAAGGACCTCCAATTAATAAATTCCCAATCTAGCTTCCCAACCCTCTGGAGCCAGACTGCTTTATGCCTTCATGGCATGAGTTCAGAACCAGCAAGAGCTGCAGGTTCTCCGAGTAATTGAGTCTCCAGCTTAGAGGACAAGGCTTGAAATCATCTATTAGAGAAACTGCCTAAAACTCCCAAGTCTATAAATAGTCTCTCTGGTTCACACTCAGGTGACAATGCAGCAAAGCAAGACAAAGAGAAGGTCCTTGTTAATCTCATTCCTATCGATCAGCGCACAAGGGGCTGAGCAACACTCCATCCATGCTCTGAGGGAGGCACAGTGCTCCCTGAGGTGGGAGCAGTGCAGGAAAAGCAAGGCAGGCTGTGGCCTGCTCCTACTTGAGGGACTCGAGGACGGTCTGGCGGTGCTCGGCGGCCTTGAGGCGGATCTGCTCGCGGATGATGTCTGCGTTCTCCCGCTCCGCCTTGGCGCGCGCCCTGGCCTCGGCCTCCACGCGCAGCAGCTCGTTCTTGTGCCGCAGCTCCATCTCCCTCTCCACCGTGGCTGCAAAGCACAGGGCAACAGGTTTAATGCCAGTCAGCAGGAGGAACCCTGAGGGAGGAACTAGACATGAGGGGAAACCTCATCGCTGCCTGCAGCTTCCTCACAAGGGGCAGCACTGACCTCTGTGACCAGGGGCAGCACCTGAGGGTCTGAATTTGTGTCAAGGGAGGGTTAGGTTGGATATTAGGACAAAGTTTCTTCCCCCAGAGGTGTTTGGGCACTGGACAGCTCCCCAGGGCAGTGGGCACAGCCTGACAGAGCTCAAGGTGTGTTTGGCCAATGCTCAGGCACAGGGTGCATTGCTGGGGTGTCCTGTGCAGGGCCTGGAGTTGGACTGGATGATCCTTGTGAGACCCTTGCAGCTCAGGACATTCTATTCTGTGATTCCATGAAAGCTTCAGGTGGCAGAAAGACCTGGGGAGATGATTGAGAGATCTTATTGCTGCTGGAGTTCAGCATTGTAATTGCGACGGATGTGAAGTCATTCCCACTGGAGCTGTAGCCACGGTGGACACATAACTGTGCTGGGAAGCAGCAAGACATGGAAGGCATGAGGACGATACTGGAACAGGGTTAGGTTGGAGATCAGGGACAAGATTCTTCCCCAAGAGGTGTTTGGGCACTGGAACAGGGTTAGGTTGGAGATCAAGGACAAGATTCTTCCCCAAGAGGTGTTTGGGCACTGGAACAGGGTTAGGTTGGGTATCAGGACAAGGTTGTTCCCCCAGAGGTGTTTGGGCACTGAACAGCTCCCAGGGCAGTGGTAACAGCCCCAAACCTGAAAGAGCTCCAGGAGTGTTTGGACAACACTCCCAGGCACATGGTGGATTGTTGGGGTGTCCTGTGCAGGGTTGGACTCTGATCCTTGTGGGTCCCTTCCAGCTAAGGATATTCTGTGGTTCTATGATATGCTGCTTTTAAGGGAGTTGCCCATAAAACACTGTCCCAAATGGGATTTTGGAAACTGTTACTTTGGACACACAGAATTGTGACAGACACATTAGATCGATGTGAAAGGAGAATAAATGAGAAACCTAAGAACAAGCCAGGAGAGGAGATGAGGATTTTAGAGTCAGCATCCTCTACTTAAAGTGCTACCACAAGGAATCCTGACTGGACCACAGAGCTACTCAATACCCAAATGCTAGACAAGCTACCTTGACATTCCTGTCTTGGTGCCTATGAGTAGGTGGCTCCTATAAGAGTAAAGTCATTTTCTGCTACAGGGTTTCAGCACTGAGTTGTTGCATGGATGCTGCAATACTTCCCTCAGACACTGACAGATGTTGGGAGCACACTAGATGGCAGCAAGGAGGGAACAGCACAGCTGTGCACATCTGTGCTCAGAGCAAACAGCTTTCTGATCCCACTTAGTCATACACAAACTGCCTTAACATTTCTGAGACTTGTGTCCCTGTGGAGTCCTGCAAACCCAGTGATTCTGGCAATTCCACACCAACAGAAAGAAATACAGCAAGTTTCAGACTCCAACTTCATTATTCAAGTTTTATTTTCTACAGGAAACATTGTATGGAGATGAGGTGACACGGATTCAACTGTTCCTCCCAGGAGTTATTTTGTTTCTCTTCCCTCCTCAAAACTGGTTTTGTTTTAGATTAAATCAGTGTAAAATCAGAATCAGATCAAACCAGACTTAGATTAAATCTGTGCCAAATCAGAATTTCAGTTGCTGTATCAGGAGATGCTGATAGTCCATTGGGAAATCCAGGAACTGGATGTGCAGATGTTTAGGAGTGCAGCCACTTCTACAACTAATCCTGGAAGCAACTGGTAGTTCTAGCACTACTGGGATTTACCTGTTACTTGCCAACATGACATTAGGGGAGCATCACCCAATATGGACAAGGAGTCAAAGATCAGCACAAGGAATTCATAGTGCACACACACACACTGTCACTAGCTAAGAAAAGTGACTTACCACGTCTCATGGCCTCCTGCTTCTGCACAGACTCCTCCTGCTTCCTCAGGTTCTCTTCATTGGCAAGTTGCTACAGATCACAGCAGAACATGTGTTAAAAGACCTCCATCAAGTAGGGATTTGTCTAAGTTTAAGCACTACAAATGCTTTCCAGAAGCCAGTACTCTCCCATCTCCCAGATTCACACTCCTAATCCCATTCTCCTTGCTTCTTTGTCCTAATTCCCAACCCTTGATTTGACACTACTGATGCCAAGCAGATAGCACAGATGAAAGCAACTGTGCCCAGCCTCAGCCATCTGTCCCAGCAGGACAGGGCACAGCTCCAGAGCATCTCTTTCACTCCAGAGGGCTCCCACCTAACTCCCAGCTGGGTCAGAGGAAGAAGCCATCCTACCTGCTGTCTCATCTGCTCATCGTAGCGCTGCCGTGCCAACTTGTCCTGGTACTGGGCTCGCTGCAAGACACACAGCAGTGGTGCTCAGAGTACAGATCAGGCAGTTAAATTAGGCAGGGAAAGGAGGTTTGGAATGGGTAAGGGGAGAAAAAAACGAACAACAGAACAAAATGACTAAAACCACACAAACAGCAACTGAGGTTGAATAGGACCATGGCAAAATTGAAGGCAGTCAGCACCAAGAACTCCTCTGTGCTGAGAAATCTGTATAGTCTGACTTCATTTTAAGGTGTCACAGATATATAAACAAAGAGCAAGTGTTTCTTAGCCCAGGAAAGGACTTAGTTCACTGGAAACAACATGGTTTTCATGTCCTAAAACACATTATATGGACTGGTGATTGCAATCAGTAGGACTCTCAGGATATGCTGCCTGTCAGATGGGCTCTGTTTCTCACAGATTTACTTGTTCCTCATGAATTCCCCTCATCAATTTTCCTCTGTAACTGGCAAATAAACCCAAGTGATCTACACACAACAGGAAGTAGTCTGAGGGCCCATATCCATCAGCAAGGAGAGCTCTGTACATCATTCTCTGCCCCAAACACACAGACAGGACAGCTCAGCCACTCATGGCCCTTCAGAAGTGAACCCTGGTTGGGTTTGCTTTGAATTCAAATGATGCTGTGTGAGCTGCAGGAGTTCAGGAGCCAACCCACAAAGAGAACAGCTGACTGTGCTGCTGCTTCCTGGGTCAGCCCCGTTCAAAGTCCAAACTCTGACAGGATAAAAGCAGCATGTGCCAAATCAGCAGTTTGGGTTGACTTCCCAAGCTGGAGAATCGATTAGAATCAATTGATCCTCTCTTTTCCTGTGCTCTCCAATTAACAAGTCACCAGATATGAGCTGTTAGCATAACCCAAGCTTTTATTTTCTCTGTTTTGGTATTATTGCCACTTGATTAACTGGTGCTAAAACAAACCAGGAAGCACCAACACTGCTCTAACAGCCTCTGGGAACTCTCAGATTTGCATCACTTCTCCTCTTAAGACATTTTCTCCTGTCTAACAGATCAAACTTGGAAGAAATAAGGTTAAAAGCCACTTCAGAGCCACTTTACTGTCCAGGCTACTTGATAAGCCTTCAACACTGCCCTGAAAGGTCCTTCAGGAAAACTTCAAGGAGCACACAGTGAGAGGAACTGCTAATACCAGTTCCTTTGGATGTTCAAGAGCTTGGCAACACAGGTTCAAGAAGGCAGAGCTGCCATGTAACTACAACTTAAGCTCAACATGACAAAGCCAGGGCAGAAAATGGGCTCAGGCTGAAGTGCCTCACATCTATGTCTGTCCAAGATACAATTTACCCCACAAAGGTTTAATTAATGCATTGTTGCCCTTCCCATAAAGCCCCTCACTGGGGATTGCCCCTCATTCCCTTACTGCTTGATGCTGTTTGGTTTCTTCACTGAGTGTTTTTCTTCTCTCTTCTGCCTGTACCCGAATCTGCTCATTCTTCAGCTGTTCTATGGCAGCTTCATACTCCTGGTAAAACAAAGAGGTAATTATCACAATGAACTTAACAGATCATCCCACAGAAAAATGCTACTGGTAATGACATGCCAACAAATCCACCTGTAATCAGAGTGGTGACCTTAAGAAATGACCAATGACATGAGAAAGCTAAAATATGACACAAAATACGATTGTTAGAAATGTCCTAATTAGCTATGTCAGGATTAAATCCAGTATGTTTAAAAAAACCAACAAACCAAGCAACACTCAAACAATCCCTAAGTTTCTCTATGAGGGAAACAGAAGTCTCTCCTCCACATAACCACTTCACAGCTTCCTACAGAAAACCCTTATTATGCTCTAAAAACAGTGGTGACATTTCAGGAGTTACCAAACTACTTAGAACATGCAAGCTTTAAAGCCATAAAATATGCACAAGAATAGGCCAAATCAACTTGTGCTTCACCTTCCAGAATCACTTTTGTTTTTAAAGGCAAATAACTATTATTTGCAGAACAGCAACAAGAAAAACTTCTCTGCAGAGTAGAGATTACACTTTCTGTCCCTTTTGCTGAACAGCAACAAGAAAAACTTCTCCGCAGAGTAGAGA
Source organism: Acanthisitta chloris (assembly GCF_000695815.1). Classification (NCBI taxonomy): domain Eukaryota; kingdom Metazoa; phylum Chordata; class Aves; order Passeriformes; family Acanthisittidae; genus Acanthisitta; species Acanthisitta chloris. The sequence goes on from NW_008671244.1 coordinate 38,611, forward strand.
TTACACTTTCTGTCCCCCCAGACCTGCAGCTGCCTGAGGAGGGATGTGTGTACAACACATGAGGAATTCCAACATACCTTAAGCTTAGTTTGCTGTTCCAGCTGCAAGGTCTGTTCCTGCATCTGGGCAAGGCTAAGAGCATCTTTTGCATGGCCTGTAAGTGACAGTGGGAATAGATTATGGACAGCACTAAGGTGTTTTTTCAGGTAAGAAGATCCTCAGCCTGTTCAACCCACCCTGGCCCCAGCTGGGGCTGCCTGGGGCACAGCTCTGCAGTGACACATTCCACATTCCCTACCATAATGTTCAGGAATTCTTAGTCGCCCTCCCTGGAGGTGTTTAAGGAGGGACTGGAGGAGGTGTTTAAGGAGGGACTGGACGTGGCACTTAGTGCCATGATCTGGTTGATATGGTGCTGTTGGGTCATAGGTTGGACTTGATGATTTCAGATGTCTTTTCCAACCTGATTCTCATTCATTGACTCTGTCTATCTTCTCCCATGAGCTGAAGCCAACAGGTTTACCCTGTGAAGATCCAACCAAAGGCAGGTTGGATAGGGCTTGGAGCAACCTGGGCTAGTGGAAGGTGTCCCTGCCCAAGGCAGGGGTCGAATGGGATGAGCTTTAAAGCCCTTCCAACCTAAACCATCCTATGATTCTCTGCCTGACTCACATCAACTTAGCACTTGCTACCTAATGCAAATTGACCTGTAGCTGATTAAACCCGGAGGTCATAAACACATGTGGCACTTGTGTTGTAACCCAGCACGCGTGGATAGGCATGAACAACACAATCCTGCGACGGAGGAAGAAATAGAAACCCTCTGGGTGGGGTGGAACGAGACGAGCTTTAAGATCCTTCCAACGCAAACCACTCGCCGAGGCGCTGCGCTGCCTCCCTCGCCCTCCACCCGCCCCTGAGACATCCACGCCGCGGAGCGCTGCCCCACACGAGCTTCAACCCTCCCGCGCGCCCTCCCCTCACACACGGGACGCATCCAGCTCCCGCGCCGCCT
>NW_008671245.1:0-477 GCF_000695815.1 Acanthisitta chloris
CAGACACCCCCTCTTTGCTCCACAATGTCCTGCAGGGTGCTGACCCCCTGCCTTTATACCTTTATACCCCATCCCCTCCAGGGAGAGCCTGGAGACAGAGGACCAGCCAGCCCGAGGGGACCCCAGCAGCCCCCCAAAGATAAAGAGAGGCCACGAGCAGGGCGCCACGTACTTCCAAAACAATCGTTGTATCTTTATTGACGCTCTGAATGCAATGACCTGTTTTTTACTCTTAAGGAAAATAAACATCTTTTAGAAACAGCTTGTTACACACAATCTTCAGTGTGAAGCAATATACTAATAAGAACACTAGTCTTAACATTTACAGTCTTCATATATATTATATATATGTATATGTATACATATATATACACTATATAATGAGGCAATATATAATACACACGGTTTACCATTTTACAGTCATATGTACAAGATGTCACTAAAAATAGCCAGATTTCAGGCAACACTGCCAAGGAC
>NW_008671245.1:540-842 GCF_000695815.1 Acanthisitta chloris
ATTATATCTCCTTTTTTTTTCTTTTTCTTACCTCCTTTTTTGTGTTTTTCGCTCCCGTGTCCGAGGCAGTTGCTGAAATGACAGACATTGTGTGGCCAGCAAACCTTGGGGGTGAAAGGTGGGTTGGATGGAGAGGACACAAGAGGTGGTGAGGACATGGGGCACTGGCTCTGGGGGACACACGGATGGGGACAGCACTGTGCCTCCCTTTGCAGGATGCCACAGAGATCAGGGATGGCTGGTGGCTCTTTTTAGGATGGGATTTGGGGTTGGTTCACCCTGGATTGGTTATTTGCTACCTG
>NW_008671245.1:880-1627 GCF_000695815.1 Acanthisitta chloris
ATGGGCAGGGGTGGCAGCCCCCCCCCAGCTCCACCAAAGTGGCTGGGAAGGGAGGCAAAAGCTGAGGAAGCTGAGCAAACCCAGGGCAGGGAGGGATGAGCCAGGGCCATGTGGAGGGAGGAAGCAAATGCCTCCTCCTTCTCCAGTTCAGAACTCAGAGCCATGGGGTTTGCACCCAGAGCCGTGGGGTTTAGCACCCAGTTTTGGGTTCAACACCCAAAGCCATGGGGTTCAGCATCCAGAGCCTTGAGGTTGGCACATAGAGCCATGGGGTGCAGAGCCATGGGTTTCAGCACCCAGATCCTGGGGTCCGCACCCAGAGCAGTGGGATTTAGCACCCAGAGCCCTGGGGTTCAGCGCCCAGAGCCTTGGGGTTTGCACCCAAAGTCTTGGGGATCAGCACAAGCACAGGGAGGAAAGCCTCCCCCCGTAAGAGGAGCTGCAGAGGGGATGCTGGCAAGGCTGAGCAGAGGCAGAAGGGTGGGTTTGGGGGTCCAGGTGTCCCCAGCCCAACAGAGCCAGTGCCCAGTGGGAGGGTGGTGGGTGCAATGAATGAGGGTTTGGGTTCGGGACTGGGGCTGTGGCAGCCCGGGGGGGGGCACCTCTCGCCCCCCTGGCACCCTGGGTGCGTGTGGGAGCAAACAGGAGATGGAAGAACGAAACGGAAAAAGCAGAGTGGTGTTTCAAACAGCAGGCCGTTAACCAAACTCAACCTCTGACCCAAACACAACAATTGACCCAAACTCA
>NW_008671246.1:0-9471 GCF_000695815.1 Acanthisitta chloris
TGGCGCCCTGCCCCTGTCACCCGCGTCCTGGGGCCACTCTGCTCTCGGGTCCTCGTGCCGCTGTTCCCCATGTCCTTGTGCCACTGTTTCCTCAGGTCCTCGTGCCCTTGTCTCCTGTGCCCCTGTCCCCCACGTCCTCGTGCTCCCGTTCCCGGTGTCCTCGTGCCATGCTCCCCATGTCCTTGTGCCTTTGTCGCCTATGTTCTCATGTCCTTGAACCTCGTACCACTGTCACCCATGTCCTCTTTGCCCCTGTCTGCTGTTCTCATGTCACTGTCCTCTCATGTCCTTGTGCCCCTGTCCTCCTGACCTCCATATCCCCTTTTCCCCTGTTTTTGTGTCACTGTCCTCTTGTGTCCTCCATGTTCTTATGTCCCCATGTCCCATCCTGTGCCCCTTCATGCCCATGTTCCCATGCCACTGTCACCCATGTCCTTGTACCCCTGTGCCTCATGTCCCCCTGCTACTGTTCCTCATGTCCTCATGCCCCTGGCTTCAGGGTCCCCATGAGCCCTGTGCCCCCCATCCCCTCCACTGCCCTCTGTTCCCCTCATGTCCTATCCTGTGTCCCTGTGCCCCTTGTCCCTCCCATGCTCCTGTGTCCTCCGTGCTGTCCATGCCCCCATGTCCATACATATCCCACCATTCCCCCTGCATTCTGTCATGCCACACAGTCCAGCTCCAGCCCCTTGTGCCCATAGGCCACAGGACAACTGCCTCACAATGTGCCTGTGCCCAGCCCAGGGTGGTCTCAGCCCCAGCTGGTGAGAGCATGGAGTCCTGTCAGCCACGGTGAGCTCCACATGGCTGCAGCCCGAGTCCACTCCAATATCAGACAGGGTGTGAGGGGCATCCAGTCAGCAGGGCTAGCTGTCTGTCCTGGGGCACCATTGAGGGCACAGGCTGTGGCTTTCCAAGGGTTTTGGGGGCTGAAAAGCTGGTCAGGAGCCCGGGAAGCAGGAACCCCTTCAGGGTCCCTGGAGGACCTATCCCAGCTTGCCACAGTGCCCCTGGCAGGGGATGGCAATGGCACCAGGCAGAGTTTGGCAGTAGAGACCCTCTGTATGGCCAGACACCGAAACCATCCTGAGGGCTTGGCACACACTGGACAGTCTGCTGGAGCCCCAGGGGAAGTGCAGTGCCTCTGTCGGGAACACTGGTCTGCCCTGACTGCAGAACAAGGAAACACAACTCCCTCCTAAGAGCCATTGCTCAAATGGGGCAAAATAAAGGCTTTTTCTTTTCCCGCCCTGCCAGCAGCACAGCCAGGCAGCGATGCTCAGTGTGGCACGTGCTGGAAAATTTGTGCCCAGGCAGTGGAGCGTGGCGAGGCTGGGGCTATTCCTGGCTCCCAGCTGGTGTTTGGCTGAAGCGGGCTCTTGGTTTTGGCGGGCTGTAATTTTAGCAGAGCCTGTTCCCAAGCCGTGAGGCTGCGGTTGAAACAGCTGCCTGTGAGCGCATCTGCTCAGCTGGGGGCTGTGATGCGCAGCAGCACCCCCTGCCCATGGCCAGCCCAGGGTGCCCAGCCAAAAGCACCCAAAATATGGCAGAAACGCTTAAACCCAGTGTTTATCCCCACAGTGGCTGCAGAGGAAGGAGGAAGGGCTGTGGGCTGGTAGCATGTGCTCAGGGTGGGGAACTGTCAGTGAGGGTGTCAGTGGCTGGGTTAGGATCATAGAAGTGTTAAGGCGGGAAAAGCCCTCTATGATTATCAAGTCCAACTTTCAGCTAACACTAAACCATGTCCCTGAGCACCATACCTACAGGGTGCAGGGCCCAGACCCAGAGTACACCCATGTTTCCCTCCATTCCCCCCACACTGCCTGCAAACGTTGTGGCACTGGTGCCGCTCACCCTGTCTGTGGAGGGGGAGACAAGCAAATTTGGCTCAAAGTCCTCCCTAACTGGGCGAGTCTAACTCTTCTCCTCCCAAGGGCCCAGTGAGGGCAGTGGTGGCTGCCTCCATCAGCCACCACTGCCACTGCCTTGCTGTCACCCTGCCACCAATTGCCTAGAAATTTCTTAATATTAAGCTAAAAAATCCCACCATAGGAGTCCTAACAAGGGCTGCAATTCAATGGCCACATTTTCCCAGACAGGCAGCACCCGCCCTGCAATCAAATCTCTTTCCATCAGCACACCTGCCTAGGGATCAGCAGCTGTTTATTGCAAATATGAGAGAAAACAAGGGTTTTCTGGGTCCGCAGATCAGGCTGAGGCTCTGCTGGGAGTTGTATCTTATTACCATGATAAACTTAAGCTGAAAAATATTTTGAAGCAGCTGAAAGGTGTTTATTTTTGAGTTGATTCAGCTTGTTTACAACCTCTTTACAGCCCTGGGCACTTACATTTGGGGATGTTTACTGGGCTCTCATCAGGCTGTGGTGGGGTTTCATACACATTTAAATAACCCCCCGTGAGGGTCCAGCCACCCCCCTACAACGATACCTTCCTGCCAGCTGTGTGCTGCGACGGTTGCTGTTTTGACACAGCTATGCAAATGATTGCCCTCATCTTCACAAATGGGCTTGAATGCTCAGGTCATGTTTTCGACCACACCAGCCTCGAACATTTATTTATTTCATTTAATTCCCATTCAATTGCAGGGCAATAGACCTTGACCTTGGGCTCTCTGGCTGTCTTCCACTGATGCTTTGACCCAGGGCTACCCAGGAGTGTTTGATAGCATTTTATCATGTACAAGTTGTATTTTATAATTTCATAACCTGTATTTTATTTTCTACACTTGGGGAAACCTGTCCCGTATTTTGGCAGCTTGGAGGCTGCCCCTGTACTCTGTGACAGGTCAGATTGATGGACGAGCCCACTAAAGTGGCTGCCTGGCAGCAGGCAGAGACTGATTAGTTTAATTCAGCTAATGAGAGAGGATTTGGGGTGACCTGGCAGTGGGGTAGCAGCTGGAGGTCTCAGCCGGGTACCCCTGTGGCAGTGGCACAGGGAGACAAGACCACAATCTGAGCAGTGGCAGGGTCTCCCCTGGCCCCAAACCCCTCAGGTATGGGGTCAGTGGTGCCCAGCCCGGGGGGGCCTGGATGCACTGGAATAACTGTGTTTGTGTGTGTGTGTGTGTGTGTGTGTGTCTGTGTGTGTCTGTGTGTCTGTGCACTCTCATACGTGTGCGCATAAGTGTGTGTGCATGTGCAGCAGCTGGGCTATCCCACATCAGGGCAGGGATTACCATGCCAGGCAAGACTGCACGGGGGCCCTGCCAGGAGCCCTCCAGGGAACAGGAAGAGTGACTCTGGGCTGGGAACACACACCCTGTCATGGCACAGCGTGCCACCAACCTTGGCATCAGCCCCCAGTGGGTCCCTGGTCAACCACCACCATCCACCCTGCCAATTTTGGGCAGCATCAAACCACCCCAAGACCTCTCCCCCCACCTCAGGGACTGACATCCCTACAAGGTGATGGGCCCACAAGGTGACAGGCTGGTGAGGCAGGGGCAAAGAACTAGCCGTCATCACAGGACTGAGCCAACTCTTCACACGTCAGCACCCACTGGAGACAGTTTCACTTCCTTTTTTTGGGCGCCTTTTCGAGTTTGTGATTGGGGACTTAAGTGGGTGAGGACTAAATTTAGCCAGGGGATGTCCCACAGCCACACAGCTGCATGGTGGGGCTGGCTGGGGGTTAGGCTGGGTGGGGGCAGTGCTGACGTGGCACAGGCTGGGCTCTGAACAGCCTTTCCCTAAGTCCTGAGAAGGTGGATAAATGAGCAGGGGGAACGTGGGATTGGAGTGCAGGAACCATCAGCTGCCCCTCCAGGTGCTCGGGGGCTGCACTCCCCAGTTCAGGCAGGGCAGAGGCCATGGGTATTTCCCAAGCAATTGCCATTCCCCCCAGCCTGGGCTGGGGCTATTCTGGGCCCCTGCTCTTGCTTTCGAGTTTCAGCCCTGATGCCTCCAGGAACATGGCTGTTTGTGAAGCTGCAGCTGTGGGGGAGGCAGGCAGGAACCCATCCTGTCCGGCTGTGCCACGTTGCCCATGTCTCTCCAGATGAGGTGTTTCATCAGCTCCAGGTGCACTCACTCTACTCCTGCCACGTCCCCACAAAGAGAGACCCCAGCTCCTGGCATGAGACACTGGGTCTTGCCTGGCCTTGGGAAATCACTGAGTGATGTGCAATAAAGAAAAGCATCAGGGCTGGTTTTGGGGGGAAAAACCTGGCCAGAGATCATCCCCACAGAGGGGACCCAGGGCAGGGTTTGGGGATCGGAGCAGAGCTTTGCATTTGAGGCTGGAGGCAGTGGTTTTGGGGCAAGGGTTGCAAGAATTCCTGTAGTCCCACACCCCTCTGCCTTCATCCATGCCTCTGTCCCTCTAGTCTTGGCTGTAGGACACCTCCAAGCCCAAGGTGTTTAAACCCCTAGGTTTTATCAAACCCCACCAAAATTCTTGCTAAGCCCTCACTCAGCATTCTCAGCCTGGGAGCACATCTCCCACCAGGCCTCAATCCTCTGTGGGACCCACTGCCTCTAGCTGCAGATAATTAAAGCCCTCCTGAAGCATCTCATTTATTAAATTAGATCCTACTCATTTAAAAATTACTAGCGAGCTGGGGAAACAAGAATACAAATGACTGTTAAATTGCAGTGCAGGAGCTGACAGAGGAGGAGCTGGAGGAGAGGAGAGGAGAGGGGAGGCGGGAGGAGAGGAGAGTTGAGTTTGGTTCTGCTCAGCACATTTGCTCATCAGAAAACCCCAGTGAGAGTGGAAGTGGGACTGGACTGTTCTTCCCAGGCTGGGGGATGGATCAGGCCCTGCGTCCCTCTGTGATTCCCAGCAGACACTCTCCAGCCCTGTTGAAGGCTTGTTATGGGTAAAACTATGGCTGGGAATTTGCTGAGCTGCAGGCAGCCGAGGAGTTGGTTCTGCTCAGCACATTTGCTCATCAGAAAACCCCAGTGAGAGTGGAAGTGGGACTGGACTGTTCTTCCCAGGCTGGGGGATGGATCAGGCCCTGCGTCCCTCTGTGATTCCCAGCAGACACTCTCCAGCCCTGTTGAAGGCTTGTTATGGGTAAAACTATGGCTGGGAATTTGCTGAGCTGCAGGCAGCCGAGGAGGATGGTAGCCCTGGGGGGCCAGGGCCACTGATCTATAATTCATCAGGCTTTTTCTTGCCAGTTGTTGCTTATGGAAAAGATTTAGAAAAATCTTTTAATCAATAATTAGTGAGGTTTTCTGACTCTGGAGTCAGAGATGTGCCTGTGCTCTGCCCGCCCAGACCTGAGCTGAAGCGAAACCTCAGCTAGTGGTCCAGCAGGACCTGCCCCAAGCTGAGCCCACAAAATCTGGGGCTGGTGTCCTGTGACCAAGGAATAGATTTTATCCATGATTTATCAAGATGTATTTCAAGCCCTCTGGGAAGTTTTGCCCTGCTACCCACTCTCCTTCAGCTGACATGCCCTCCCCCCATCTCCCCCTCAAATGTGGCATTTATCAGAGTAAAGCCTGGCAGCATGTCTGGGATGGGGGCTCCTGTCTTACCTGTCATTCATTCCAGCCTCAATCACTGATGAGTGTGTGATTTGCCAACTGCTGGAATGAACAATTACTGAGGCTTGAGCTTTCCAGTGGAAAAGAAACAAGTGTCCTTCCTGGCAGCAGGTTTCAGTCTGGGGCATTTCTGACTGGCAGAATCCCAGGCAGCTGTTGTCCTGGGCAAAATTCCTGGCAGCACCATGAGGCTGGGGACAAGATGCTGCAGGCAGGGATTTGCCAGGGAATAACCTCAATTGAGAGTGGGAAGGAGCTCAGCAGGAGGATGGAGGAGCTGCTGCCTTCTCTGGGTTCATGTTCCCCAGCAGTGTGCTGAAGTGGGTGGACATGGCTGTGCTGCAGGGACCCTCACCTCCAGGACCCTTTGGCACAGTCCAGCAGACCCCCAGGAGCAAGTCTGTCAGATCTCTGCCACTTCTCTCTCTCTGCCACTGCAGGCTCTTTCTGCTCAGGAAACTGTGTCTAAAAGAGGCCTGACTTGAAACACAGTGGGACAGTTCCCTCCATCATCCGCCCTTCCTTCCTTTCCCTGGCTTTAAGGCAGGCTGGTATCCTGCTGCAGGCTCCTTTTCTGGGGCCAGCAGCAGCCCAGGATGCTGCAGTCTGGCCTGCATGTGGGTTTGCTCTGTATGGATGTGATTTCCTGGGAAAACCCCAAGCCTGTCACCCCACACATGGGAAGGGACACTGTGACTGCCTCCATCAGCCCAGTGCCCTGTCCAGGGTGATGGGGAGGGGGATTTGCCCTATGCATAGGGCTGTGCCATAGCAAGGTCTTCTTTGCCCAACTGGGGAGGAGGATAAAGCCAGGATAATGTCAATAAAGTTATTTTGGAGCACAAGGTGCTGACTTGGCACCTCTAGTGGGATCAGTCCTTGCTGCCAGTTCCCTGCCAAAAAGCAGAAGGGAAGAAGGGATGAGGAAATGTGAGGGTGTGGCACTTGGGGACATGTTGGTGCTGGGTTAAGGTTGGACTTGATTATCTTAGCTGTCATTTCCAACCTAAATGGTTCATTCTATGAATCTGTATAAATATGAAATACAAAAACCCAGTGTTGGCATTGCTGTGAGATCCCTTGCAGTGCTGAGGGGTGTGAGACTCCTTTTGTTAGCGGCAGGACCACTATTTTGTTCAGGTCATCACTGCCCATCTTGGCATGTCCATGGGAGCAACAGATGGATGAAAGAAACTTAGTTCCACTTCAGGTTTCTCTTATAGTTGCTTTCCTGGAAGGTTTGGGATTGCTGCCATGGTGCTCATTCCCTGGGGTTCTCCTCTCCTGAGATGTTTTGCCAGTCAAAGAACAGTGCAGAGAGCAGCAACTGCCCCTTTGGATCTTGTCTTGTAGAGTTTGAATTTGGCAGAAGATTTTGGTTTCATTCTTTTTCTTAACTTCCTGAGAAATCCTCAAGTGGTTGCTGAACAGTTGGGTAAAAAGAAACAGTAAAGAGCTTGGGTGTGCAGCTCCACTGGATCTTTCTGGGATGGATGGAGGTGTTGGAACAGGTAGGATGGCTGGAGACACTGAGGCAGATGGGGCAGAGATGCCATGGTAGACAGAACCGATGGCTACAGGAGGGAGGACACATGGTCACAGTGCTGCACTGAGCAGTGTTTCCTCCTTCCATTTATTGGGGCTCTGCCCCAAGCTAGGCCAGTGTGGGGAGTGCCCGTCCCACAGTAACAGTGTTCCTGGCCCCGTGCCTCCCTGGGGCAGCTTATTGCCAACAGGATGCAGGAAGGAGCCATGGTGGTTGTGAGGGTCCAAGTCCCTGGGACAGGCATGGGGCTGCCCCAGATGGGGTCACTCCCCATGGCCAGGCTCTGAGCATAATTCCTGTGCCCTGATATCAGTACAGGCCGGAGATGAGGGAATTGACAGCAGCACTGCTGAGAAAGATTTGAAGGTATTAGTGGATAAAAAGCTGGACATGACCCAGAAATGTGCACCTGCAGCCCAGAAAGCCATGGCCTGGGCTGCATCAAAAGCAGCATGACCAGCAGGTCAAGGTAGAAGATTATCCCCCTATACTCTGCTCTAGTAAGAACCCACCTCAAGTACTGCATCCAACTCTGGAGTCTCCAAAGTAAAAAGGACATGGACCTGTTTGTGCTAGTCTAGAGGAGACCACAAAGATTTCTGAGCACTGGTGTACTATGAGGAAAGGCTGAGATAGTTGGGGTTGGTCAGCCTGGAGAGGAGAAGGCTCTGGGGAGACCATATAGCTGCTTTTCAGTACTTAAAGAGGGCTTATATGAACGATGGGGACAGACTTTTTAGCAGACCCAGATACAATGGGACAAGAGGTAATGTTTCTTAACCAAAGAAGGGTTGATTTAGGCTAGATAAAAATCTATCTATTGGTGAAGTGCTGGCACAGGTTGCCAGGGGAAGCTGTGGATGCCCTACCCCTGGAAACATTCAAGGTCAGGCTGGACCAGGCACTGAGTAACCTGGTTTGGTTGAAGATGTCCCTGTTTATTCCAGAGGGTTGAAGTAGATGACCTTTAAATGTCTCTTCCAACCCAAACCATTGTATGGTTCTATGATTCTGTGTCCCCAGAAAGCACCAGTAGGGATGTGGCAACCCAAAGCCTGGTGGGGTGAGGCACCACACTGGCACAACAGAGCCTGGGGAGGGGGGTGTAGTGGGGCTATCCCCCTTTTTCCAAGAGGCTGTGAGGGACATCTCCCCCAGAATTGCTCACAGGATGGATGGATGCTTCAATCTCCTGTCCCCGGGGTGGCTTCTGGCTGCTCTGATGGGACGACAGCAGCAGACCACGGCTGCTTTCGGCATAGCCATGACCATCAATCCCTCCATTTGCAGGGCCACATGGGAACTTTATGAAAGCTGTGCCAGGGATGGAGTGAGGGCACATGGCATGCAGAAGCCCATGCTGTTGTGGTGCACGGTGCAAGGGTTAGACTAGTGCATGTGCTCAACTGGTGGCTACACTGTTACCCCCATTTTGGAGACTGAGGAAATGAGGACAGAGACAGGGCTGCCAGCAAAGGGATGTGGCTGGCTATGCCCCCACTACAGGCCATGTGTTCCTGCAAGGCACCTGGCACCCAGAGGCACAGCCAGGGCCACATGCTTGATGATGTCATGGGGGCTTAGAGGAGGCTGTGCTCCAGGATGATCATCCTCTGGCTTTGGCAGTGCCAGGAGGGTTCATTGGGGTCCCCAGGGTTGAGCAAAAGCTGCATGAAGACCCTGTAATATCAGTGTGTGTGTGTAGGCACATATCTGTTCCTATCCCACCCTCCATACTGGTGCCTCTGGGCTGATGCCAGGCAGCACAGGGGGGAGCAGGTGCATTGGAAGGACAGAGAGACAGAGATGCTGAGCCAGCGCTAGTTCAGTGTCGGTGTTTATTTGTGTGACAGAGTGGGGGGACAGGAGCAGGGGACAGGGGGACATGGGAAGAGACATCTGCGGCATGGGGGGAGCCGCTGTCCCCAGCAGTGGGGAGGGGGGAGGGAGCCAGCAAAGGTCTGGCAGGTGCAGGGAGGGCCAAGTGGGATTAGGGGCACTCAGATCTCTTCACGGTCTTCTCCACGTTGCCAGCCTCGTGCTTGACATCGCAGACGACAGAGTTGCTCGCCTTCCACTCACTGGCACTCAGCGTCAGGTAGCTGCTGGCCATGTACTGGTTGTTGGTCTGTCGCTGGGCCAGGCTGGTCTCCACACCACTGGTGACGGGTTTGTCATTGACCTTCCAGGACACTGTCACGGCACGGGGGTAGAAGTTCTCCAGCAGACACACCAGGGTGGCTTTGTTCAGTGTGGAGATCTCCTCAGAGGATGGCGGGAAGAGGTGGACGGTGGGTGAGACCTTGGGCTGACCTGCAGGGGAAGAGAGAGTTGTGGGGTCAGGGTGGGCTCTGTGCCCCACCACAGCCCTTGCCTGCCTGCTGTGCCTGCCCAGCTGGCACT
>NW_008671247.1:0-470 GCF_000695815.1 Acanthisitta chloris
TCACTGAGTTCAACCTTTGACTGAACATCACCATATCCGCTGAACCACAGCACTAGATGCCATGTCTAGTTATGCCTTGACCACTCCCAGGGATGATGACTCCACCACCTCCCTGGGCAATGTATTCCAGTCGCTGAGCACCCTGACAGGGAAAACATTTTTCCTAACATCTAATCTGAATCTCAGCATCTAATCTCAATAGATGCCCAGGTGGAAGCAATTGTCACATGCAGGATATCTTTATGCTGGAGGAAGAGGTGTTCTTTTATATACTTGCTAGGCCAGGGACCAATGAAAGAGCCACAGTTTTTCTTCAGGCTAAACAGTCCCAACTCCCTCAGCTGCTCTTCATATGATTTTCTCTGTAGATCCTTCATTGCCCTTCTTTGGACAAGCTCCAGCACCTCATTTGCTGGACAAGCTCCTGCACCTGTGTCTTTCAATGTATGCTTGCAGCCCAGGCAGGCAAG
>NW_008671248.1:0-1631 GCF_000695815.1 Acanthisitta chloris
TGAACTTCTTACATCCTTCCAGCCATCTTTTGCACAAGGTACCAAGATGTGCCATGTGAGCACCATAGACACCTGTGAGCAGCGTGACTGGCACAGTGCTTCATTTCAGCTTCCACTTCGTTTCCCTCTTCGCAAGGAAATCTTTCTCTTGAAACTGAAGTTTCACAATGAATGTACATTTGCTGAGATAAGGTTTGTGGGAGAATTGTGTTTCATGTACTGCTGAAAGCACAGTATTTCTGAGTATTTATTTCCATTCTCTCTTAGGTGGGTGCAAGGGAGCAAAGTGCTATAGATGGAAAAGAAACATAATGAAGTTACTTTTTTTTTCTCCTGAAGGTCATGGTGACAAGTCTTTGAAAGACACAGAAGTTAAGTGCATGCCAAGAGAACCCAGGAGACCAGGTTTGGGAAACCTAGCTCGGATTTTTTTTTCTGGAGAAAGGGGAGAATGCAGGAAGAAAAGGCTTTTACATAGGAAGTAACAAATTAGCAGGACCAGAAGATTGTCTGTAGGGAGGGAGGAAGCCGGGGAGTGGCTGGTGCATTTACAAGCTACTCTGAACAAGGTGCTGAACTTCACAGAAAGCTGTTTGGGGTTAGCCAGTGATCCCAATGCAGCAATGCCTCTGGCTCATAGACAGCCTGTGTGCACAGGGAATGATGCCCTTTCCCTGTGGGCAGTTCACACTCTCCCTCGTTGGCTGACCAGTTTACATTGCTGGCTAAATGGAAAGAGAAGAAGTTCCTTCCATAGTTTTCCCTCCTCTCGTGCTTGCAGTGACAGTGGCAGTAGGAAGCTGGAGTCCTTCTTTCTTCTTGGGTCTGGGATCCTGTGGGCTCAGGCTGAGTCCCTACAGCCCTGGATGGAGAAGTAGTCAGGGACAAATGAGGAAGCGGTGGGCTGGGCAAAAACCTTGAGCTGTGGAAATCTTTCTTCCACAAAAGCTGGAGGGGGTGGGGTGAGGAAGGCAGGGCACTAACCACCCCCATTGCAGTAGCACCATGTTTTCATTGTGATGCAAATATCTTCATGTAATTTGGGTCAGGTTCAGGTTCATCCTGTACTTGTGACTGGAACTGAAACCAGGATGTCTTCACTTTTGCTCACAGCTCTCAGTGTTCTCTCTCACTGCAATCTCAGAGCTTGTTTTGTGACAAGGCTTCTGTGTCTCTCAGAGGTGCTGTTCCATGGAGCACATCATGGAACTTACTCAGCTGGGCTGTCATCGTGCCACTCTTCCCCTCTCTGGTGGCTTTTTGGTGGGATGTGTCCAGGAACACATGGGTGTGCTGTGATGCAATGAGGTTTTGAAAAGTGGTTTCGTTCAATCAGAGTTACTCACACTAACCTTAGGCTGACACTGTCTGCAGTGCCTGCAGACACAGAAACCAGCCCCACAGCACCAGATTGCAATTGCTAAGACACTGCTCTGTACACTAGCCTGGATGGCTCTGAAAAGTGGCTTTACTTCTGCAAAACCTGATGTACAGATTTGAACAGGAAATTTACAGCCTCCTTACACAAAACTTGACTTCTCCTCAGCCCCTGCTTGCAGTGAGCCTGTAAATGTTTAAGTCACCTCACTGTTATGCTGTGTGGGGTCTTTGTTCATTGCCTCTCCTGCTTA
>NW_008671249.1:0-1564 GCF_000695815.1 Acanthisitta chloris
GAATGCCTGGGCGAGCTTCTCACCACCTTCGTGCTCGTGGTGAGAGGGAGCTCTGGGGCTGATGGGGGGCACTGCGTGTGCTTTGGATGGAGCTGAGGGTGCCAGGGCTCTGCTGCCAGCCCCTTGCTGGGTGTGTGTGTGGGGGTTGGTGCTGTGCCACCGTGTCTTCTCCTGCCTGAACCCTGTGCTCGGGCGCTATCAGGGCGCGGCGCTGGGCAGCGTGTGCCGCGCTGCCTCCTGCCCTCGAGCAGCCAAAGGTTGAGGCTCCGGAGCTGCACGGTCGGGATGCCGTATCCGTGCCCACGGGGCTGCACCCTGGTACCCCCTCCCCGCGGAAACACTTTACTTTAATTGCTGCTAATTTGGCTGCTTTGTCAACAAAACCGCGAGTGAGAGCGGTAACAGCCTCTCCGCCAGCCCCGTGCCCAAGGATGGGAGGGTAAAACTGCTGCCCCGCGGTGTGGCCGGGGCTGGAGGGGCTGAGCTGTGCCCCTTCCCCAGCTCATCACCCTGAGTGCTGCTGCACAGAAGACCACCAGCTCCGAAACGAAGGGGAACCTCCTCACTGCCTATGTGGGAAGCGCCTTGGGCGTCATGGTAGGCGTCTACATCGCGGGAGGGATCTCTGGTAAGGCTGGGCAGGGAGCCCCAGCTCCCACCATCACCAGGCTCCCAGTGCCTCTGCTCCACACCCCTCTCCCATCTCGCCCGCAGGGGCCCACATGAACCCTGCCTTCACTTTCTCCATGTGCTTGGTGGGACAGTTTCCCTGGTGGAAGTTTCCCATCTTTGCAGTTGTGCAGACTGTGTCATCTTTCATCTCTGCTGGAACCACCTACATCCTCTACTATGGTATGGGGAGTTGGGGTTACAGGGATGGTACTGGGCAGGAGATTCCCATGGGGTGGTCAGGGTCATGGACAGGCTCTGCTTCTGCCCTGCAGATGCCATCCAGTACTACACCAACGGGAGCCTGGAGGTGTATGGTCCTCGGGAGACAGCATCTATCTTTGCCACCTACCCAGCTGACTATGTCTCTGTTGCCAACGGCTTCTTGGACCAGGTGGGTGGCACTGCCAGCTGCCCCAGGCCCCTCCAGTGGTGCTGGTCCCTTTGGTGAGAGTCATAAAATCATCAAGGTTGGAAAAGGCCTCTAAGATCATCAAGTCCAACCACTAACCTGTCACTGCTGTAACCCCTAAAACCTTTTACACACGTCCAGGGATGGTGACTCCACCACCTCCCTGGGCAAACCTATTTCCAGTTCCCTATCCCAGTGCCTGAGCACCCTAACAGGGAAAAACTTCTGACATCTCCTCTGCCTCTCTCCTGGCTCAGCTCATGGCCATTCCCTCTAGACATGGAATCATAGAATCATAGAATCAACCAGGTTGGAAGAGACCTCAAAGATCATCGAGTCCAACCCTATCATGGTTACTAGTCCATGGCACTAAGTACCACATTCAATCTCATCTTGAAAACCTCCAGGGCTGGTGACTCCACCACCTCCCTGGGCAGCACATTCCCATGCCTCATCTATCTCTCTGTAAAAAATCTCTTCCTA
>NW_008671250.1:0-669 GCF_000695815.1 Acanthisitta chloris
CTGATGGGAGCTCGCATCTCGGGAGCCAGAGGTGACTAAAGGTAACTAACAACCCAGAGGATGGATGCTCACCAGCCCTTGCCTGGCCCTCAGTTGCACCTTTGCCCCGTTGCGTTGGGCTGAAGGGTGCCGGCCGCCCTGGGCGCACGCTTGGATTGAATGATTGTGAGGATAGTTTCCTCCAGGTAACAGAGGAGCATCTCTCCAGGTCTGCATTTTGGGGAGGGGGACGGTGGAGACAAGGGGTGTGCTTCTTGCTGGAAAATGCCTTGTAGGCTCCAGCCTGTTTTGGCTGTGGACAACTAGGGTGGCAGAGGCAGTGAGAAGATGGAGGTGTAGGTTTTGTTCCTGCTTTCCTTTCTGTTTTTTTTTATGAAAGGCACCGCGTTAGACCCGTGGGTTTGCTGCTGTTGCATTGAGGAATATGTGAATTTTGTATGTTTCACCTCATCCTCATGCCCACCCCTTCGTGGATCTACGGGTCTGTTTAATTGCTGAAGGCTGCCTCTGTAAAAGCAATCGCTTTCCTGGATAGCAGGGGGCATGGGTGAGGGGATGTTGCCGAATTGGGGTGTGTGTGTCGGGGGTCGCGTGTGCGTGGCTAGGGGGTGGTGGGGTAAATGTCTGCATCCAGCCCAGCGGCCCCTGGTTACAGGTAGGTGCGAGCTT
>NW_008671251.1:0-2245 GCF_000695815.1 Acanthisitta chloris
GTCCTGGACACGCTGTGCTGAGCTCACCCTGCCCTCAATGCCCCTGGGGTGACCTTGGAGACACCCACAGCTGGGGACAGGGACAGCAGATCAGTGACAGATACTGTGTCCCTACATAGGACCTGCAAGGTGCTGGTGCAGGGGTGAGTTACATCCTTTTCATCCGTAGGAGCAGGGATGCTGTGAAGGGCAGGAGGAAGGGCAAAACAAACCCCAAACCTCAGAGCCTGGACGCCTGGCGACAATGGAAGTTTTCCACCCGGTCTGTATTATGCTTCAGTTCCAAATCTGCCAGGGGTTTCCCTGGCAGTGAGTGCCATCTACGGGGCACACCCAGCACCTTCTGCCTCCCTGAGAGGTGCTGCCAGCCTGGACCTGCTGCCCAGCCCTGCCCAAGGCCTTATCCCCTCCTGCAGACTCCAAACAGAATTAGGACCCGTGTTTTGTAAATGGGAACCTGACATCAGTGAGGTGATAGTGCCCTGGGAGGTCTCACAGGGTTATACCTCCACCCACTCCTGCCTCTGTGACCATCTGTTTCCATCAGCCTCTCTTCAGCGAACCACCAAAACTGGTGGGGGAAAAAAACATGGAGATGGACGTTTGGGAGGAGGGGGGAGGGACTCCTGTCTGAGCTAGGGAGTCGCTTAAACCTTCTTTGAATGCTGGTGTTGCTGGGCCCCCATGTGATGGCTGCTGATGGGGCAGGGCCGTGCAGTGCTCCAGGGAGAGCCAGAGCAGGGAGAGCCATCAGAGTGAGGATGCTGCTGTGAGAACTAAGATTCTTCAGTGGTCATGGCTGCAGGCGTTCTCCTGGCAAGGGGCACATCTGTCAGAGGCTGAAGCCAAGATGCCTCACACCAGCAGCACTTTAAAGTGGCTCCTTTGCTGAGCAAAGAGCTCTCCCTCCTGGCTGCTGCCAGCTTTCCTCTGGTCCCTGCTCAGCTCCCTTGTCCCACCAGGGATTAAGGAAGGAGGAGGAGAACCTGGGGAGGGCCTGGCACGCTGCAGCACAGGGGTGAGATGGTTGTTCTAGCATGTGCTTCCCGGCAGTGAAAGAGCTCAGACTGCCCTTGGTATGTTGGTAGCTATGCCATTCTCACTGGGGTGAGAACAGCAGGACTGGAGGAGCTCTGTGGAACTCAGCACTGCAGGAATCACACAGTACAATTAGCCCTATCCAAAAATCTGCTGCTTGTGGTGTGTGGCTGTAAAACGCTGCCTGATTCCTGCCAGCAATTCCAGTTTGCTGAGCCTCGGGCAGGAGGGAGCCCTCCCAGCTGTTCTGAGACGGAGGGAAGGGACAAAAGGGATCTTCTCAGCAAAATTTCCCCTTCCTCCCCACCACAGGCACAGGCTGGGAGCAGACTATGGGCCTGTCCCACCAGAGCCATTTCACTGGGATCAGGAGGAAACCGTGGCTGGGTGGGTTTTACGAAAGCCACCAGCTGTCTCCCCTCCTGGCCTCGCAAATCTGCCAGGCACAAACGTCTGTACCAATGAGCTTAGCGTCAAAAGTCCCAGGGCACTAACCTTTCCCTGCTCCTGCTCCCCTCCTTCACCACCGGCGAGAGCCAGAGCCACCAGCCAGCCAGGGGCTTTAGTGTGATCCCACAGCCCATCTGTCCATCCCACACACATTAACAGCCAGTGCCCTGCTGCTGAGTTTGGAAATCGTTTTTTTTCTCACAGAGCAAGCAAGAGGGAATAAATAACAGTAGCAATCAGCGAGACCTCGCAACAAGTAACGCAGAGCCGGCACTTACAGAGGATTTCCCACTTTCCCCAGTTTCCCTGCGGAGGGGAGACCTGCAGCTGGGCAGCACCAGGGGCTCGTACAGCTTGTCAGGCGCTCGCGGCTCTTGCCAGCATCGCAGCTGAGCTCTGCATCCTGCAGTGCTTCTCTCCCAACAGTCCCTTCCCGCTCTCCCCATTTGTCCCGCGGATCCTTTACCTTCCCGGCACGATCTTTCCACCCCAGCCCTGCAGGTCAGTGGATGGGCAGGCACTGCTGGTGTCCCCAGCTCTGGCAGTAGCCCAGGTGCCAGGGGGCTGCCCCAGCCAGGGGCTCCTGCAGGCTGCCCATGTGTCGCTGCTGGCAGGCGCCTCGGGGCGCAGGGTGGGCGATCCCCCCGGAGCAATGGGCAGGGCTGGGCACAGAGTGATCCTCCTTCGGGCTCTCGTAGTGATGGAGCTGCCTCTGAGAGGAAAGCCCAGCGCAGGGAGGGGATGGTGAGCAGTAGGT
>NW_008671251.1:2702-3097 GCF_000695815.1 Acanthisitta chloris
CGAGGTCGTGCTTGAGGGCCAGCCGCAGGGCGTTGAAGGCTTGGTTGTAGTCCAGAATCCTCTTACGCTCTCTGACGTTTGCAGCCATCCTCCTGGCCTTGGAGCGCACCGGCCTGCTCCTCTTCCTCACCTTCATCCCCGCACTGCCTCCCAGGCAGGCAGCTGCTTCCCTGCCCTGGGGCGCCCACAGACCCTGCCCGTAGCATGCCCGGGGTGCACCCCCTCCTTCCAGCTCCTCCTCTGAGCTGTCAGGCTCTGGTCCTGTGCTTTTCCCCACTGCTCCTCCGGACATGGCAGTGGTGAAGGGAGCGACAGAGGTGCTGCTGTGGTCCTGCCTCCTGTAAGGTGTGGAAGACACTCCTCCAGGGACAGGCAGCTGCCTCTAAAAACCCCAC
>NW_008671251.1:3109-3722 GCF_000695815.1 Acanthisitta chloris
TCACCACGTGGCTGCCCAACCCCCCCCCCCCTGCCGCAGGTGTGCTGCCTTGCAGAGACTCAGGGTGAGCCCTGCCTGCCCCTGGCCTGCAGGGATGCTCCTGAGCGTGGGGCCGGGGCTGGAGAATGGGTGCTCAGAGCTTGTGGTGGGATGCTCACAGGCCCCAGGGGGAAAGCACCTTCACCAAACACATGGTGCAGTGGTTGCTTTAGTCTCTGCTAAGAATTTAGGCACTGCAGGAGTTCCCTGTGCTGCTCAACCCTCTCATCGACCGGGTGGGTTGGTGGTGCAGGTCACTCCTGGGTTTTATATGGTGCTATGGGGCATCACCACCCTAGCTCTTCTTTTACCCCAAACCACAGGGGCTGCAGCATCTCTGTTACTTCCCAGCTAAGGGAAACTGAGGCATGGAATGATGATATTGCTGAGGAGGGCAGCAAGTCTTGTGCCTGCATGCAGGAGAAGACAAAACTACTCCTGCCCCAGGACTGGGGCTGGAGGTGCCACGCAGTTGCACCCTGGTGAGTTGGGAGGATCTGTGGGCACAGAGGCAGGTGGGTGCCTGAGCAGGAGCAGCCCCAGGGAGTCGGTACAGGAATGTGCAGGGCTTGGC
>NW_008671251.1:3775-6763 GCF_000695815.1 Acanthisitta chloris
AAAGTGCTACTTGCCTCCAGAGCCTTCCTGTCCGTTCCCAGCAGAGAGCAGGAGCCTGGGGGCAGAGCTGTCTGGGCTGGAGCTGCTGGGCCTGCCCAGCACTTACTTGAGAAGACGATGCTGAAAGCAGCTCCCTGTTTCCTGCATCCCCAAGCTGGTGGGATGAGAGACTTGCCAGGTGCAGCTGGTCTGGAGGCCATGAGGAGGGCCAGGTCCCCAACCTTTAAACACCAAGGGACAGCCAAGTGTGTTTGCCCATCACCTCATTAGCAAGCAGTTGCTAAATGCTTTCCTGTGAGAGGGGTAATGCTTTGAAAAATGGCCCAGGAGTGGATCTGACAAATTGTTGTGGTGACTGGTGCAAAAGCAGAGCCCTGGGAGAATGTGGCCCCCTCTTGATCCATCCCTTCCTATCTGATCATCCTGGTTCAGGTTTGATCAATAGCCACAATTAGTGGGGGGTTATTTGTCTATTGCCCTTCTCCTCTCTTTGTTCTTTGATGCTGAAGCTAATTTAGGTGCCTCTGCTCCAGGAACCCAATAAATCAGGAGCCAGGGCCTCAGGGAGAGGGAAGGATGAGGCAGCAAGACTTCAAAGGAAGGTGAAGCTTGCAAATATTTTTGAGCACTCACCTGTGCTCACTTATGGCCCTCTTGTTCTCCCCAGCATCCTTCTCACCACCCACTCTTGCTCTGCCCAGGAACAGATGCTCCCCGAGACACTGACTTACACAGTGAGCTCAGCTTGGGAGCAAGGGGATGTTCAGGATGCTTGAATGCCAACAGGACAGGGATATCAGGCCCACTTAGAGACATGCCTGTCTAAAACCCAGCTAAGCAGCACAATCCCTGCCACGGGGATGTTTTTGCTGGTGTGGGAGTTCAGGTGCTGCAGTACAGAGCACACATGGAGGTGGCTGAGCTGGGCACAAAGCCAGTCCCAACTAGGTGATGCTTGGGCCGAGGCAGCAGTCCCAAAGTTGTCCCCATCCTGCCTGCAGCCCCCAGGAGCAAGCTGGGGAGCTCTGCCAGGGGTTCCCAGCATCTCAGCTCCAGGCAGACCTGGCTGCAGGGATCCAGCCCCAGCTCTTGGAAGTGGGCAAGACCAGACCGTAAATCATGGGGCATCAGATGCCACCTGTAATTAGCACATCCCGCTGGGCTGTCCCCACCTCATCCTGGATGCTTCCTACCTAGGTGCCCATTACAGGGTGGGAGGGCAGCAGGAACTCCCACTCAGGCCCTGCCCCCCCAGTCCCTGTTGATTTATTGTCGTGTGCTGGAGAGATTTATGGGCTGAGATGGGGAGCCAGAAACGTGTTGTAAGGCTCTGCTGGGCCCATCTGCATGACAGATGATGAAAGAGCCACAATTATCTGTCGCCACACATAAATCAGGCCACTCATGGCACCCCCATCCTCCTTCCCAGCTTCCAAGAAGGGGTTTGGCCCCCAGGGGTACTCCACCTCTTCAGCTTGTGTCACACTAGGCTGGGGCACTGCTGAGTACTGGGCACCTGCTCATCCTGGGCAGCATTGTCACAGGTCTCAGGGGTCCCACGGCTCAAAGGTGTGTTTTGGGTGTCTTTGCCTCTAACACTGCTGCTGAGTCAGGCCTCAGCTCCTGCAAAGACTCCTGGACTGGCTGGGTCTAAAGCCTCCTGGCCTGGCTGCTTCTCACCCATATCCATCCAGCACCTCCGAATTGCTGCTGCTCTCAGGTGAGAGCTGTCAGGGCCATTTGGGAGCACAGCCCTCACTGGAGGTGAAACCCTGATGGGGTGAGGAGGCAGCTGACATAGTCTGTGGGGGTTGCCCAGCTCCTGGCAGCATCCCAATACCTTCCATCCTTCTTGGGAAGGCTGCACCGGGAGGCATGGACGCACCAGAAGGAAGCGAAGGAACGTGCAGTGCTGAAGCAGGAGAGGCAGGGACTGGAATGCAGGGAGGTGCCCACCCCTGGTGAGGGAGGGGAAGGAGGAGGTGGCTGTTGCAACACTGCCTGGGCCCCGTGGGTAAATAGGGTGCTTTGTTCCTGCTGGGGCAGGGCCGGGTGGCACAGGGGACACAGGCTGGTAAGTCATCCCCAGCCAACCTCCCTGCAGGGCACGGGAGGAGGGAAGGCAGTGCCCTGCGGCCGTGCTGCGTGGAGGCTCCTGCCTCTGCCCTGGCACTGGCTGAGGTCTCACGTTCCAGCACCTCACACGGCACGAGGGAACAGGTGACCTGTCCGGGGTGTAAGTTGGAAAGCTCCATCCTGTGGGGTGGGAGTGAGCCATGGGCACGGGCTGCCCTGGCAGCTTACACACAGTGCGCGTGGCAGAGAGTGGGCACAAAGGTTTACATGGGCTCTCACGGAATCACGGAATCGTTTAGGTTGGAAAAGACCTTTAAGGTCTTTGAGGCCAACGTTCACTCAGCACTGCCACTAAACCATGTCCCTGAGTGCCACATCCACACGGTTTTTGAACATTTCCAGGGATGGCGACTCCACCACTTCCTTGGGCAGCCCATTCCAACTCCTGACCATCCTTTCAGTGAAGGCATTTCCTAACAACCAACCTCAGCCTCCATTGAGACAGCTGGAGGCTGTTTCCTCTTGTCCTATTGCTTGTTACTTGAGCGTAGAGACCAAAGCCCACCTGGCTACTCCTTTCAGGGCGTCCCAGAGCTTCATTGCCCACTACAGGAGTTTGTGCTTGCCCTTCCATCTGCTGGGAACGGCCCATCCATTCTGAAACCAACAGGGCAGGCAGAGTTTCAGTGGCCAGAGGATGAGGATGGCCAGGACACGGGCAGAGTTCCGTAGTGAAGTCCAGGGCACGTGGGAACCGGGTAAGTGGAGCTCGACGGTGGCACAGGAGGCACCCCGTGCCCTTAAGGCTCGGTTGTTCTGGCTCGGGGGTCCCTTGCAGCGCACGGGATGGATCCTGACACGAGCTGTGAGGTTCCTAGCGCTCTGCATCCCCCGGCCCGCAGCCCCTCGAGG
>NW_008671252.1:0-832 GCF_000695815.1 Acanthisitta chloris
GAGTAGTCAGGTGTTGGAATGGGCTGCTCCAGGAGATGATGGATTCACCATCCCTGGAGTTTTTTGAGAAGAGACTGGATGTGGCACTTAGTGCCATGGTCTAGTAACAGTGGTAAGGTTGGACTTGGTGATCTTTGACATCTCTTCCAACCAGGTTGATTCTATGATTCTATGATTCTATGATTCTATGATTGTCCTACCCTGACGTCTTGTCTTTTTTTCAAGATGGCTCTATATTTATATCTGATTTAGTTTAGTGTAACTGCAGTTGCATCCATTGAATTCTACTGATTTTATCTGTGCATAGATCACAACTGGACTTCAGGCACATTCTGAAGATAAGCTTTTATACCCTAATAGGAGTCACTACCCTAATAGAGGAACAGTGCTCTTCACTTGGTAAAAGACTGAATTTATAATTCTAGTTTGCCATTATACTTGCTATGTGACAAAAGGGAAGTAGCTACATCCAAGTATATTTTTGAATGATAAATTAAAATCAATTTTCGGTGCAATCTTGCCTTTTGACAAGCAGCAGAAGACTAACTGCTCAGAAATATATGCTTTGTTTTGAGGTGGTTTTGTTTTTGTAAGCCTCATGATAAGAATTATTTCCAGACTACACAAGACAGAGGACAAATGTTAGTCCACTAGAAATAGAACAATACCAGCTCTTTCTTGAGCAGTAGTCTTTTAACAGGAACTCCTGTGAGCACTTCCAGCTCATATCCTGTGTAAAATCTCCAAGCTGTAAGAGATAACAGTATAAATGTATTGGTCAAGTTTTGAAGTATTCAGTATTTTAGTGCAAAACACCCGCTGCAATCTCCTG
>NW_008671252.1:860-3652 GCF_000695815.1 Acanthisitta chloris
CTGAATATGATTGCAGGTACTGTGCAAGTGTTTCTTTTTTCCTCCTGAGGGCATCCACATCAGTTACCGCACCACATGATAAACCTGTAATACAGTGCTGAGCTCCTTTTGCTCACTTGCCTATATTAAAGAAAAATATAAAATTTCAGCGATGATAATCCTGTCTTACGGTGATCTAGACTAAACCAATAGGTAACTGATGACGTTAAGTATGAAAGTTAAGCATTAAAAGAAGTTCTGAGATTTTAGGACTTCCGATAAATTCTAAATAATAGGAGATATCTTGGAATAGATTCTTCTGCATGTATGCCTGCTGATGTCATTTGCAGTAAATTTCCACTGCATTTTCATGTTTGGGTGAGTCAAGGGAAAAATTATAATCTCAAAGATGATAAAGTTAGGTCAGTCTGAAAGGTTAGCTGTAGGTTGGAACTGGGAATAAAGAACAGTAGTGATGGCAAAAAGGAGTAATTTTCCCTGAGAAATAACAAGAGTGATTCCACAGGGACAGGAGGCAGTAAGAAGCATGAAGCCAGTTCATCACTATAATGAATTGTTTAGAATTACAATTTTTGATTTCAATAAAAATAAACATAATAAAATAAAAAAAGAAAGTCTGGTAAACACATAAGGCAAACTTAACTGGCTAGGTGTCATGTCTGTTTTTCACAGTAAGTATTAAGTTCTTTGTTAGTGTTACTCAAAGTAAGTTTTCATTTGTGGAAATAACTATTAGTGGCTGTTATTAGACAGATGTTTAGAACCTTTATGAAATAAGATGGACTATATCTTCACTGGGAAAAAAACTTTCATAATGGGCCTCTGTTTCAATGGTCTTAGTGGAGAAGAAATGTTCATTTATGCTCTTTCGGATGGAGCACTTACTGTGCTTTTCTGTGAGAGGAAGCCATTCTCTTTTATTGACTTGCAAGTTAAATATCTTGACTCTATAGTCTGGTATCTCTTACATTGTTCCAGACACTCAAGTGACATTGTAATGCCATTTAAATAAAGAAGGTAACTGTATTATATTTTGAATGCTGAGGAGATGAGGTTGGAGCAGCTGGGCAGGTGCAGGAGTTGCTTTGGCCTCTTCAAGGGCCTTCTTGGCAGAGTCACTTGGGATGAAGTCCTGGAAAGCAGAGGGGCCCAAGACTTCTGGCTGATATTCAAGGATCAACTACATCAAGCTGAGGACCAATGCATCCAGACATGGAGGTAATAGGGCAAAAATGCCAGAAGGCCTCTGGGGATGAATAATGAAGTGCTGAGGAAACTCAAGGAAAAAGGAAGAGGCTTTCAGCAGGTCCGGGAGTGGGACAAATCGACTGGGAAAATATGCAGGGAAGCTGTAAGAGAAGCTAGAGATGCAGGAAAGCTAAGGCACAGTTGGAGTTGAGGCTAACCAGGGACATTAAAGATAACAAGAAGGACTTCTACAGGTATGCCACATGCAAAAGGAAGGCTAGGGATAATGTAGGCCCTCTCTGGAAGGAAAAAGGAGACATGCCTACCCTGGATAAAGAAAAGGCTGAAGTTCTTGTGTCTTCCTCAGTCTTCAACTCCAAGTGCTCCAGCCACACCAACCAGACTGAAAAGGGTAAAGGTGAAGACTGGGAGGATGAAACCCCTAAACCCACTATAGAAGAGGATCAGGTTTGAGACTGCCTTAGGAACCTGATTGTGTGTATGCCCATGGCTTCTGGTGAGATTCATCCTCAGGTCCTGAGGGAACTGGCCAATGAAGTCGCTAAGCCACTATCTATAACTCCAGAAATCCTGGCAGTCAGGTGAGGCCCTCGACAAGAGGAAAGAGGGAAATATAACCCCTATTTTCAAAAAAGGGAAAGCAGAAGAACCAGGGAACTATAGACCAGTCAGTCTCACCTCTCTGCCTGCCAAGATAATAGAGCAGATTCTCCTGGAATCTATGCTTAGGCACATGAAAAGCAAAGAGGTGATTGGTAATAACCAACATGGCTTTACCAGGGCCAAGTCATGCCTGACAAATTTAGTGGAGTTCTATGATGGGGCCTCACAAATTGTAGATAGGGGCAGAGAAACTGATATTGTCTACCTGAATTTATGCAAAGTGTTTGGCATTGTCCCACATGACATTCTTGTCTCTAAATTGGAAAGACATGGATTTGATGGGTGGACCACTCAGAGGATAAAATACTGGCTGGCTGGTCACATGCAGAGAGTTGTCCACGTGGAGGCCAGTGAGGAGTGGTGTCCCTCAGGAGTCAGTGCTGGGGCCAACACTGTTCAACATCTTTGTTGACGACATGGACAGTGGGATTGAGTGCACCCTCAGCAAGTTCACTGATGACACCAAGTTGTGTGGGGCAGTCAACATGCTGAAAGGAAGGGGTGCCATCCAGAGGGACCTTGACAGGCTTGAGAGTGGAACAAACTGTTAGGGCCTGGTAACTGAGGACCTGTAACTTGAGCAACAGTTAAAGAAATGCTTAAGCAATCAAAACAAACACACAAGTATGTCTCGCTGACCTTGTTTCTATCTTCACACATTCCTGTGCCTTCAATCTAGCACCTTGCAATGGTCTCGCTTTCTCCTGCTGCCAGGGTTTTTTGGTCTGGTTTAGTTTTACTGTATTATAGATAGGTCATTTTGCTAACAAGCTAGAAGAGTGCTATTAATTAGATTCTCATATATACTAGGTAATCCTTGCTATCAGTTTCCCAGGATGTAAGAGCAGGATTGGACCGCTGCATGGACGCCTCATCTCCTGATATTATATTGTTTGTAGTAGTGTTTGGTGTTTTATTAA
>NW_008671253.1:0-4990 GCF_000695815.1 Acanthisitta chloris
TGTGGGGAGGGAATGGCTTGAGTGATCCCGGTGGGAGAGAGAGCTCAGGGAGAGAGATGGTGCTTTGGGGATCTGGGGAGGGAAGAGAACCTGCACCACCCTCACAGGGAAAAATTCCTTCCCAACACCCCCCCTATCCCTGCCCTCTGGCAGTGGGAAAGCATTCCACAAAAATGCGCTTCCATTCCTTGTCCCAAGTCCTTCTCCAGCTCTCTTGGAGCTCTTCAGGCACTGGAAGAGACTCCAAGGTCTTCCTGGAGCTTCTCTTCTCCAGGGTGGACATTCCCAGCTCTCCCAGCCTGGCTCCAGGGCAGAGCTGCTCCAGAACCATGGAATGGGTTGGGTTGGAAGGACCTTAAATCCCACCCAGTCCCACCCAGGGACACCACCCACCAGCCTAAGTTGCTCCAAGCCCCATCCAACCTGGCCTGGAACACTCTCAGGGATGGAGCAGCTATAGCTGTGCCTGACAAGCTGCTCTATATGTTCTATACCATATAGGGAATGTATATCCCACAAACACCAAGCTGAATGTCCTATAGGGTACCATACATACACAGCACATCCAGGAGAACATCTGGAGAGCTCCTGCTGCCTCCTTCCATGCTGGCCCTGCACCGGTAGAGCCCTGAGTCCGTGCTGGCCACTTGTCCAATGACCAGGGAGGTGGCCAAGCCCTCGGAGAGCCACAGCCCATTGTGGTACCAGGTGACATTGGCCGCAGTTGAGGAGTCACTGCTCAGGTGACAAGTGAGGTTGGCAGTGTCACCTTCCAGCAGGTGGTGGGAGGGGGACACGGTGATGCTGACGGCTGTGGGCAGGAGGCAAATGATGTCCGGCATCAATGTTGGGGTGAACAATCACCCCAAAGACAGATAGAGAGCAGGAGTGAGGTGCAACCAGCCTGGGGTGAGGATCTATGGCCTGCAGAAACCCCCTTGGCCAGGTTTTGCCTTATGTCCCTGTCACACACAGGCAGTGAGTCCCCACCAGCAGCTGGAACTCTCGTTGTGGCCATGGAGGAACCTCCAAACCCACCAGGAGGGGCTGGAAATCATCACTTTACCCCTACACATTCCACCAGAGGACTCGTTCATGGCAGTCTTTGAGGCAGAAACTGTTTGACACCTGAATTTCATGGCCGTGGCCATGATCTTCCTGTCCTCCTGCCACCATCTCCTGAGTTTCCTGGCACTCCCTTCCCACCCTCCCCTCTCCTAGGATGTCCCCAGACACCACAGGGATGTATGGCCACCATCATCCTCTCTCCTGCCCCCTACATCTCCCCACTCACTGTCAGCCCTGAAGTCCATGGATGCACTGGAGTTTCCCTGTGTGTTCCCAGCACAACACACATAGGTCCCCTCATCTTCCACCACCACCTCCTGGATCTCCACCTTCAGGCTGTTGTAGGACCAGGTGATGTGGACCCTAGGGCTGGGTGCTGAGGCACACCCCCAGGTGCAACCTATCATGTCCTCTCCTTTCCATAGGGTCAAGTTGGACTCTGGATCACTCTCCACAATGCACTGAATGATGCCCAGGTGTCCACCCTGGGTCTGCAGGAAGGAGGTCATCACTGGCTGCCTTGGAGGGTCTGCAGGGAGAAAACATGACTGGGGAGAATGTTCTGGATCCAGGAGGTTGAGACAACCCCCAGAACCCAAGGGATTATTGCTGCTTCCCAGTGCTATCTGAGCAGTTCTTGAGCGTCCAGGTGGGATGGGCCTTGGAGCCACTTGGGCTGGTGAAAAGTGGCACTGAGTGGCACTGGGAGGGATTTAAGGTGCCTTCCAACCTAAACCATTCCATGGTTCTGGAGCCATGAAGGCAGGCTGGGAGAGCTGGGAATGTCCAGCCTGGAGAGGAGAAAGCTCAGTGAGACATTGGAACTCCTTCCAGTGCCAAGAGAAGAGAAGAGAAGAGAAGAGAAGAGAAGAGAAGAGAAGAGAAGGGCACTCACAGAGCACCCGGAGCGGGATGGCCATGGAGGTGTCACTGCCATTGCTGCTCCGGATCTGGCACTGGAAGGCTCCAGCATCATTGCTGCGGACGGAGGGGAAGTGCAGGGCAGGGGCTGAGCTCTCCTGCAGCCACTTCCCATTCTTGTACCAGGTGTAGAGAGGCTCCTCCGCCCTGTCCCCTGTCCCCACACAGGTCAGGGTGACCTCAGTCCCCTCCTGAACCTGCGCTGAGGGCTGGATCAGGACCTCTGCAGCTGCAGAAGGGGCGGGAGAGGGATGTCAGGAGGGAAGCCTCTGCTAGAAGACTTCACCCATGGGTCCATCCAGACAAAGTCTCCTGAGACCCTGGTGTCTCCCAGTGCCATGGAGGTCCCTCCACCTCTCAGGGAGGGTCCAACCAACTCAACTTAACCATCTTGCTCCCCCCACTGATGTCCCCTGAGACCCTGATGTCCCCCAGTGCCATGAAGCCTCCCCAGCTCCCAGGGCTGTGTCACTCCAACCCTGCAGAAACATCTCTGGGGGTTCCTCATCACTCAAAATCCGTAAGCTTGGCACCAGGGCTCACCATGGATGACAAGGACCTTGGTGGCACTGGTGTTGCCAAAGGTGTTGCTGGCAGTACAGCGATATTCCCCATTGTCCTGGGGTCCTGCGTCCCAGATCTCCAGCTGCAGGGAGTTGTGGGTGGCTGTGACACTGAAACGCTGCTGTGGGGCCACCTGTGACCCACTGGCTGCCAGCACAGTGCCATGGTGGTCGATGGCCATGGTGGCTGGTGGGTGGCTGTCCACAGCACAGTGGATGATGGTCAACCTTCCACCTTGGGTCTCCTGGAAGAGTCTGAGGGTGGGATTCCGGGGGGGATCTGAGGGAGGGGACAGAATGATGAGCTTGGGGTGTCCTCATGGTATGGCAACACTTAGAGTACCAGAGTATGTTAAGGGTTGGGACCTCAGAGATCATCTAGCCCCAACCCCCTGCCTTGGGCAGGGACACCTCCCACCAGACCAGATTGCTCAAGGCTTGATCCAATCTGGAATGAACACTGCCAGGGTTGGGGCATTCACAGCCTCCCAGAGACATCTACAACTTCCTTGGGGCATCCATGACCTCCCTGGGACATCCACAATCTCCTTGGGGCATCCAAGACCTCCCTGAGACAACCACAGCTTCCCTAGAGCATCCACATTCTCCCTGGAGCAACCACAGCCTCCCTGGGGCAACCACAGGCTCCTTGGCCAGCTACAACCTTCTTGTTTACACTCAATTCAACCCAGGAGGGCTGAACACTCCTCCCAGCACCTTCACATGTGGCCCATGGCCAGAAATTGAAGTATTTACAGCACATTCTAGCCAGAAGGGCTGAACTCTCCTCCCAACACCTTCATACATGGCTCATGGCCAGAAAGTGTGGTGTTTACACTCAAATTTCACCCAGGAGAGCTGAACCCTCCTTCCAGCTGCCCCTGAGGAGCTTGGGAAGAGGCTTTGCTCTGATTTTGGGGGTTTTCCCAGTCCCTGAGACCCACCTCTGGTGTCCCAGCTGTCAGGAGCAGGGGGACACTCACATGTCACACTGAGGCTGATGGTCTGGGACGTGTCACTGCCATAGCTGCTGGTCACCTTGCAGGAGTAGTAGCCTGAGTCACTGGAGGCCACCCCAGGGAAGAGGAGGGTGTGGGATGTGCCCTCTCTCAGCCATGCACTGTTCTTGTACCACGTGTAGTTCAGGTCTTGGCCCTCCTGGCCAGGGACATCACAGGACAAGGTGGTGGCAGTCCCCTCCTGCACCTCAGCTGAGGGGCTCACTGAGATCTCTGCAGCTGAGAGATGTAGAAGGTGGTTCAGGATGGTCTTGGGGGCAGGAGATCAATACACACACACACACACACACACACATACACACACACGACCCCCAGCCCAGAGTCCTGGGGCAGGTGGGAGCTCCAGGAGACCTTCTGTCCTCCAAGAATGACAACAGAGGTGGGAAGTGTTGGGGTTTGTCTCATTGTCAGTTGGGGGTCACCTTCTGGCTTTAGTGCAAAGGCCCAGGGCCAAAATTCATGGGGGGTTCAGGGAGTCCTTCACTTCTTGAGAGGCTCTGAGCAGAGCAGACTGAACCCCTGGGCTCATTCTGGGGGGAGATACTCTCCGTGGGACTCTGATACAGGGAGTCAAGTCTGGTGCTGGTCTCAGATGCAGGATCTGGTGGAGGATCCTCATCCCCTTCCCTGATGGGGTTTCCTGAACTTGGGGTTTCATATCCACCCCTTATCTCAGGGGAATTCTGTCCCACCACCCCCTGGTCCCCATCTCTGCCTGTGCTGGGGCATGGTGGAGGCTGAAGGGTCTCATACCAAGTGTTTCCCCTTTTGGTGCTCACAGCTGTGCCAACAGGTGGTTTGAAGCTGCCAGAGGGTAGTTTAGATGGGATTTGGGGAAGAATTCCTGGCTATGAGGGTGATGAGGCACTGGAAGAGGTTGCCCAGAGCAAATGTGTCTGCTCCATCTCTGGAATTGTTCCAGGCCAGGTTGGATGGGACTTGGAGCAATCTGATTTAGTGGTAGTTGCCCCTTGAGTGGGACTGGATGGGCTTTAAGGTGCCTCCCAGCCTAAACCATTCCATGATTCTGGAGCTCTTCTGCCATGGAGCCAGGCTGGAAGAGATGGAAATGTCCAGCCGGGAGAAGGCTCCAGGGAGACCTTAGAGCCCCTTCCAGTGCCTAAAGTGGCTCCAAGAGAGTTGCAGAGGGACTAGGGACAAGGCGTGGAGGGACAGGACAAGGGGGAATGGGTTCACCCTGGAAAATGGGAGATTGAGGTGGATATTGGGCAGGAATTCCTCCCCTCAGCCCCTGTCCCCGCTCCAGCGCTGCCCTGGCCGCTGTTCCCTGGCACTCACCGAGGACGTGGAGGGTGACATCAGGCGACGAGCCAGCCCCGAGCGCGTTCTGCGCCTGGCACAGGTACTGTCCATGGTCCTCACGGCGAAACCCCCGCAGGGTTAGCACCCTCTCGCTGC
>NW_008671253.1:5105-8431 GCF_000695815.1 Acanthisitta chloris
CATGGCCACCCCATCCGTGAGCCAGTGTTACCCCGAGACGGGGGGGTGGCTGCTGGCCACCTCGCAGGTCAGGGACACCGTGTCCCCCACGCGGATGTTCTGTGCGGAGGGGCTGACCAGCACCTGCAGCTCCTTTGGCGAGTCTGTGGGGAGGACACACGGACACGGAGGGTGGGGGAGAGGGTGGGCAGGACCCAGGGGAACTCTGAGGGGTCTGTGACCGGGGGGCAGCACCCTGGGGAAGTCCTGGGGGGGTCTGTGAGGGTGGCCAGGACCCACAGCCCTGGGGGGGTCTGTGAGGATGGGTAGGGCTCACAGCCCTGGGGTGGTCTGTGAGGAGGGGTAGGACCCAGGACATGCTGCCACAGCCCTAGGGGTGTCTGGTGCAGGGAAAAAGGGAGCTGGAAAGGGGGACAAAGACATCTGTGAGTGTCAGGAGGTGCCACAGGGATGCAATGTGGCATCTATGGACCAACACGGCCATGGAGAGCTGTGGGGGACAGGAGAGGGAGGGAGAAGCAGGAGGAAACAGTTCTGGCTTGGTTTGAGGAGCTCCAGGAAGGAGGTGGGTGGCAGGAGGAAGACGTGGGTGCTGTGCCCATGGCAGAGGTGCCCCTGTGCCCCCTCCTGAGCCACCCCACGTACGTCTCACCCGCAGCACCAACTCTCTGGTTGCCTTCTTGGAGCCAAAAGAAAGCTCACACAGCAACTTCTTGGAGTGGTCCCTCCAGGATAAGGTGGTGTTGAGGGTCAGATTGTGGCTGACCATGCTGGTATCCAGCTGGACTGTGCTGGACACTGTGGACACCTGAGGGTTGTAGCCCTCCCAGTGCAGGACGATGTCACCCCACGGGCACACATAGGGTGTGGAGCACTCCAAGATGGACTTTTGCCCCTCGGTTTGGTCCTCAGTGGGGGCAACACTTGGGCTGTCCAAGTCCTCTGGGATGGAGAGAAAATTTGTAAGTAAAAGATCAGGAAGTTAGGATATGACACCAAATTGGGTGGGAGTGGATCTGCCTGAGGGTAGGAAAGCTCTACAGAGACCTGGACCAACTCATCAATGGACTGATCTGGACCAAATCATCAAAGGGCTGACCTGGACAGACTCATCAATGGGCTGAGGACACCTGCGTGAGGGTCAATAGGGCCAAGTGCTGGTCCTGCACTAGGGTCACAACAACCCCATGCAGCTCCAGGCTGGGGAAGGAGTGGCTGGAGAGGTGCTTGTCACAAAGGGACTTGGCAGTGCTGGTGGCAGTGGCTCCATGGGAGTCACAGTGTGGTGAGGTAGCCAAGAAGGCCAATGGCATCTTGGCCTGGATCAAGCACAGTGTGACAGCAGGACCAGGGCAGTGATCATCCCCCTGGACTTGGCACTGGTGAAGTCACACCTGAGGGCTGTGTCCAGTTTTGGGCCCCTCACTTGGAAAAGGACATCAAGGCACTGGAGAGTGTCCAGAGAAAGGCAACAAGGCTCACAAAAGCTGTAGAACACGTGTGCAATGAGGCCCATCAAAGGCCTAGAACACATATCCAATGAGGTTCATAAAAAATGTAAAATACATGCCCTAGGAGGCTCAGAAAAGGCCTAGAACATGTCCTAGAAGGCTCATCACAGGTCTAGAACACATCTGATGAGGCTCATCAAAGGTCCAGAACACATGAGGAATGGCTGAAAGAACTGGGTTTGTTCAGCCTTGGGAAGAGGTTCAGGGGTGACCTCTAGTTGTAGAGGGGCTCTCTACAACTAACTGAAAGGGTTGTGGAGAGGTAGGAGATGGTCTCTCCTGTCATGGTTGCAGGGAGAGGACTAGAGGGAATGGCCATGGTCAGGCATGGGAATAGGGAATTGCCCATGGAGGTGATGGAGTCACCATTCCTGGAGGTGTTTCAGAGGTGACTGGACATAGTGCTGGAGACATGGGTTAAGGTTTAGGCGTTACAGCTGTGACAGTTCTTGGACTTGATGATCTTAGAGGTTTCCTCCAACCTTGCTGATCCTGTGAGAGCAGAGGGTTGGGACATCCCTATGGAGCAAGAAGGAAGGGGAGTAAGGGTGGTCTGGGTGCTGTACCCACCGGAGATGCTCAGCACCACATCCTGTGCTGCCAACCAGCGGTCGTCCCTGACGATCTCGAAGCGGAAGCGATAGGGCCCACTGTCCCCTGATGTCACCTCCCGCAGCAGCAGGGTGCAGTTGAGGGCCAAGGGGTCCCCCAGCATCTGGGTGCGCCCCCTGAAGTGTCCATCCACCTCCTGGGGGGCAGTGGAGTGGTACACCAGAGTCTTCCTGGAGTCATAGTCCTTGTACCAGATGGCCACAATGCCACCAGTGGTATCCGCACCGGAGGGGTAGCTCAGGGTGCAGGGGATGACCATGCAGGACCCACTGATGCCATGCAGGGACTGGGGGTAGGAAACCCCCCAGGAGCTGAGAGCTGTGCCAGGGAAATGGGGGTCAGGAGGCCACACATGCTCAGGGGGTTCCTGGTTACCCCTAGGACATGCCAGGGTCAGGTCACCTCTGAGGTGTCCAAGCAGGAGCTCAGAGAGTAGGGAGTGTGGATGGGGATGGGATAAGACCCCCAGGAGGGAATTTAAGGTTGAGAAGGGGGAGATGCTAGGGAAAATCTGGGTCAGGGTGCCACACATGGCCAGGGGGTCTGTCACCCATCCCTGTCTGTCCTCCTGTTCCCCCTTCCCTGCTCTATCCCAGTCCCATCCCTGGCTGTTCCCCCATCACCCCACCCCTGCCCCATCCATGCCCATCAGGAGGAGTGGACATCTGTGTGGACATAATAAAGCCCATGGAGACCCAGACCCAACCTTGGGATTCCCCCAAACTCCTGCCCAGATCCCGCTGCCTCCCATGCCAGGGGACTGTCCCATGCCAGGGCACCTCTGGTGTCACCATACCTGGTGGGACAAGGCTGGCCAGGAGCAGGAGGCAGCACATAGTAATTAAGGGTTGGGTTGTCTTGCTTTCACAGCTCAAAAGAAGGAGGGTGGGTGTCAGGCACAGAGGACCCTGAGGAGAAGGAGAGGTGGCCAAGAGCCTTGAAACCTGTGTGTGTCACCAGGATGCTGATCTCTGTGGGATCAATCCCATATCAGTGGCATTAGCACAGTCTCCAGTGGAGCATGAGGGGGTTGAGGGTGTCCCACAGCACCCTCCGAGCCCCCTTCCCCCGAGTGCTCAGAGGGGTTTAAGGAGCTGCTCCAGGTTTGACAGTGAGGGAAGGAGGTTAGGGGGGTTATTCCTGTGCATCCATGGGGTGTGAGAAGGGGAGGAAGGAAAATTCTGACACAGTACGTGTGGGGCT
>NW_008671254.1:0-874 GCF_000695815.1 Acanthisitta chloris
GCTCCATCCCAACCCCTTAACATACTAAGATTTTATGAATCTATCTGAAATGAAAAGAGAGTTTTCTAATCCATTTCAAGCCCTGCTGGTGTGAGCCCTCCCAGCCCCCAGGAGCAGAGCAGGAGTGTTTTCAGCCACAAGTGCCATGTGTGCAGAGCCAGAGGTGTAGAGGGATCAGCTCTTGCACCTGAGTGTTGTCTTGTGTACCCATTCCCCCCAGTTCAAGGACAGGTGATTGCTCTGGTGACCTCTGAGCTTTGTACAATCTCCTAAGGCACAGATTCAGGTGTCAGTGAATGAGATCTCTGTCTCCAGCCCCCACCAGGCTTGCATTAAGGATTTTCTTGGCATAACTGAGTGCTGAAAGCATGAAAAAGACCAAACCCAGAACTGGCACAGCTTATTTGCCTAAATAAGCCCTGTTCACCCTAACCCCCGTCAGAGTGCAGGCTCATAGCAGAGGAGCCCTTGGCAGCTTTGGGTATCCAAGGGGAGCAGCAGAGCTGTGCCACTTGAGGAGGATCCTCTGCTCCATCCCAGCATATCCTACGTCCCCACTGGGAGGCACTACTGGTGTAATTACAGCTCTGGGAATCAGCTTCAGGTCTCCTGCAGGCACAGGGAAGTGCCTGGAACACAGGTAGAGGGAAGAGACAGATTAATTTACGTTCCCTGTAGAGCAACTTCTCCTTTTGTGTTGCCACCAAGGCTTTCAGAGGAAGCTGAACCCACAGACAGCAGCTTCAGGCATCCCCATCTTGACAGGTGATGTTGTGGTGAGCCTTAGCCACGTTTCCTGGGGAATTTTGGTTGGAAAAGGAAAGGAACAAGTGTGGTGTGTGGGTCTGTGCACAGTCTGTGTGCATTGGTTCAG
>NW_008671254.1:897-3512 GCF_000695815.1 Acanthisitta chloris
GAAAAAAGAGCTGTGCTAATGTTTGTTATGGAAACCTTCCTGGTGGTTGGGGCTTTTGGGGGCTTTGAGAGGCTGAATGCACTGAAATAGAATGGGTGCTGAGAAGGGAACCAGTGGAGCTTGGCCCAGTGCAGGGGTGCTGGAGGCACCAGTGTGTTATTACTAAGGCCAACTTCCTTTTCACATGTTCTGTGCTGCTTTCACACTCTGCCTGCTCTCCCCTTATTCAGGTTGGGGGGGGTTGTTATTTTTAAACTGGATGTTTTTTTCCCTTTCTCACAAGCTCTGTCAAAATGGGACTAAACTAATAATAGTTGGCTTGAGCAAAACTCTCCAGTTATGCTCAAAGCTTTCAATTTATGGGAAGAGGTGGTTTGTTCTGCTTTGCTTTTCCTCTGCTTTTCTCCTGAATAATTCTGTAAATCAGTGTGGGAGACAAGTTGTGGCTTAGAAATACTTCCAGGCAGCGTTAACCATAGGTGATAGCACATAGCTCTGATGTCTCTTTGTATTGGCAGATGGATTTATCAAGGATCCTGCCAGTGCATGGCTCCAATCTCCCATTGAAACCTCACTCACAAAGGCTGAGCAGCTACACCATCACCTCTCTGTGCACAAAGAAGAGGTGCTGGGACTCTGATCCCATCTGGCTCTCACTCTGATGCCCATAGGGATCAGTGATGTTGCTACAGCTGCAAGAAAGTGCCTGTGTGAAACTGGAAATGAAGGTTAGAAGTGAGTGGAGCTGGAGGATATACACTGACACATCCCCAATGTTTGTTTGGCTTCCTCAGAAGGTCTTGGTTTGGGCAGGGATGTGGTGTGTGTTTGGGAGGATCCTTAAGTGAGCATGTAGAAACGTGTGTTGGCTGCTGCTTGGACAAGCTCTGTGATGTGTTTCCATCAGAGATCCTCCAGCAGCAGCCAAGGCAAGGCTGCTGCTCTGCCCCTCTCTGCCCCTCTCCCTGTCCTCCCTCTCCCTGCTAGTGAATTTATCAAGCTGCAGATCAAGATGTTGCTATGGCCTTTGGGCTTTGCCTCCCTGGCTCATGAATCAGCCTGTGTCTGGGATTCATGCTGAAGGCTTTGCTGAGCTGAACTTTCATCTGCCAGGACTCAGTGAAGGTCTTGTGTCAGTGCCACAGGAGTTCTCTTTCCTCTGCAGCATTTCATCCTGGAGCTCTGCTGGGAAGCTTGCAGCACATGTTCTCATGGAAACTTGCTTTAGCTGAAGGAAAGGCAGGTGAAAGTCCTCTGTTACCTGAATGACATCATTCCTAACTCTGTTTTTGCCTTTCTAAGTGCAGTAGTTGGAATATTTGTCTTGCAAGCCATGAGATACTGTGGCTGCATCCAGCAGAAGCTCAGTCACCACATGGCACTCATGTCAACACGTGGAAACACACCAGGCACTTTGCCCAGAGAAGCTGTGGCTGCTCCATCCCTGGGAGTGTTCCAGGCCAGGTTGGATGGGGCTTGGAGCAACCTGGGCTAGTGGGAGATGTCTTTACCCATGGCAGGGGGTGGGATGAGCTGAGCTTTAAGGTCTCTTCCAGCCAAACCATTCTGAGATTCTATGATCCTACACTGTGTGACACGAGGTGTTTGACATGGATGTCCAACCTGGCTGCTGTCAGCTCTGGGAATCAAATCCAGTCGTTTGGAGTTAACCCATGATAGTTTATTGCATGATGTGCTGCTCTGTTGGGTTTGTTAATCCCCCATTCTGCTTTCCTCCATAATCTTAGCTTCTCCCCAACCCCTTTTTTTTAAAGAAAGGGATGTTGTTTATTTGGGGTTTGTGTGTGTGTGTTTTGGGAGCATTTGATTGCAGGCTAAATGTAGCTGAGCAAGAAGCAGCATTGGAAAATCCTGACTGCCTAGCTTCTAATGATGGCTTGAAGCTTCCTTCAGTGGTTACATTTGCAAAACCAGAAAGTGGAAGAAGCTACAGGCTGTGCTAATAACATTCTTTGGGTCGCTCTGCCTTCCCAGTGCTTCTGCCTCAAACAAGATTTGGAGGACAGGGTAAACATCAGGATTGAATTCCTGACAGGCACGTGGGTAGAGCCTTTCTGTGTGTAATTTCAAATGCTTGGGCTTGCTAGCTGGGTTTGCAAGATCAGATATTCATTAGCTACTTGCTCTGCTCCACAGCAAGCTGCTAGCACCTCAGTAGTGGAGAATGTCTTCCTCTGCTTAATCAACAAACAATTAATGGCTGACAATTGTCTGGCAAAAAAAAATTAGGAGCAGAAAATGAGACTGACATGTGATTATTTGATTATTTTTAATCAAATACTCAGAAGCAGCAAGAGAACATCCCAGTCCTGTTGAGTACAGCAGAGGGCAGTGACCCCCAGTGCAGGTGTGGAAGGTCCCAGGGGCAGCAGAGCCACAGCCTTTATTGCTCAGGTTTCAGTCCTGAAAGAAAGGTGTTTTGTAATAAGCATTAAAGGTTTTCCTTTCCAGGAAACAAAGAGCAGGTGGGGAAAAGGTGTGTCATTGTACACCAGGTAGTAAAATAGCTCCTCAGAGCAGTAACTTCAAAGGGAAAGCCCAAGTCTGCAGCTGAGAGCTCAGTGTCATTGGGGATGCAGTTGTTACATTCCTGC
>NW_008671254.1:3545-5370 GCF_000695815.1 Acanthisitta chloris
GCTTTAGTCTGAAACAGGGCACAGGCAAAGTGTGTGAGTGGAACAGTTTGACCTGAGGGGGTTCATCAGCCTTGGAGGGCTCTGCCTGCAGTAAAAGACAAAAAAAATAATATATAGGGACCATATAACACATTCTGGCAGTTTGAGGTAGCTGATAGTGTTCTGCTTTGCAGTCCTGGGTAGTAGTTTGAATTGTGTGTGCATTTTGCCTGTTAATTTGGAACAGTATTGCTTCAGCTGTATTCATTGTGTTGGGATTTTACCAATTGTTATCAATGGTTTGCTAGGAAGAACGTTCCCAGCATGGTGAGTTGGTGACAGGGAGAAGGGTTTGTGTTTGGAATTGTACATAGAGAAGCAGATTTAGGAGCTGTGCTTGGCTGCTGAGGTAAAACAGAGTGTGATAATGTGATCACTGTCCAAGCAAAACAAGTCCAGCAATAAATACCAAGTGCACTGAGCAGCTGGGAACAGGCATTGTCGGGAGAGGGGACTCAGCAAATAGCACACTGCTTGGGGAGCAGTGTGACACACAAAGAGATGAGTTTTCCCCCCTGATGTCTGCATAGAGAGCAGCAGATTCTCCTGAAACCTCCTGACCCTGAGGTTGTCCACCTTACCCAGCCAGCTCACATTTTACAGTGTGTGACAGCAGTTACTGGGCTTGATGAACTGTGTAATGAACTGGGGAGCTCAGGGTCAGCATGGGTAAACAGCACAGGGCAGAGCTGATTCCTCGGGCTCTGATAAATGCAAGTAAAGCCACAGCTTCTCTGGCAGTAGGGAGGGCTGGAAGGCTTGGCTGAAGCTGCCTGGCCCTGTTGGCTCAGGTCCCTGGGCAGGGATGGCACTGCTGGGGCTCAGGTCAGGTCGTGGTATGCTCTGTGCTCTGCCCCCGACGTGTGCTGTGCTGGCACAGGTGGGTTGGCTCTAACCAGGTCACTGGGAAATGATGCCTGGCGTTTTCCTTTGGTTTTAAACAGCAGCGCTCCTGGAGAATTTTAAATTGAGTTTGTTTGCAGTGATCTGATCAATGCAGCCACAAACAGTGCTGGGGAACAGCCACTCGTGGGAGGGAGCATCGTTGCTGTGATTACATTAACAGCCCAGGTGCCAA
The DNA here is from genome assembly GCF_000695815.1 of Acanthisitta chloris. Classification (NCBI taxonomy): domain Eukaryota; kingdom Metazoa; phylum Chordata; class Aves; order Passeriformes; family Acanthisittidae; genus Acanthisitta; species Acanthisitta chloris. The sequence continues at coordinate 4,663 of NW_008671254.1, forward strand.
GTGCTGTCTGCAGGGCTGGTGGGCTCATGGCCCAGCCTGTGTCCAGTCTGCAGGCTGAGACCTGCTTCCAGCAGAGCATTCAGGCACACCCAGGGTCTGTCCCTTCCTTTGGGACACGCTGGGACAGACCTCTAGTGTGAGCAGTCAGTGAGGGACTGGGATGTACCTCTGACCTCTGCCATCCTAGTGAGGTTGGGCTTTGTTCCTCACCGTGGTGTCCCCTGTGGTTTTTGGGGTGTGAAGGTGCAAGGAAGGAGAAGCTGTGGATAAAGGTGAGTGCAGTGCTCCTGCCTGTGTGTGTGCCTAGAGGTGCACACAGGCACCCGAGTCATAGAATTATAGACTCTTAGGGGTTGGAATGGACCTTAGACTAGCCCCAGCCCCCTGCCATGGGCAGGTACACCTCCCCACTAGACCAGGTTGCTCAAGGGTCCATGCCAATAGCAGAGGTTAAGGAGCAGGTATGGGTTATATCGAGCAGAGCAGCGATCAGACCTTCCCCAGCCGAGCCATGTGCTGCTCCCCATCCTTCTCTCCCTTCCTCCATCCCCATCTCTCCTTCCTTCCCTCCCCATCCCTCCTTCCCTCCATCCCCATCCCTCCTTACCTCCGTCCCCATCCTTCCCTCTATCCCATCCTTCCCTCCCTCCTTCCCTCTATCCCCGTCCTTCCTTCCTTCCCTCCATCCCCATCCTTCTCTCCCTCCAT
>NW_008671254.1:5609-5888 GCF_000695815.1 Acanthisitta chloris
CACCCTTTTCCCCATCCTTCTCTCCCTCCATTCTTCCCTCCATCCCCATCCTTCCCTCCCTATCCTCCCCATCCTTCCTTCCCTCCATCCCCATCCTTTCCCCCCTTCCTCTCTCCCTCCCCATCCTTCTCTCCCTCCATCCCCATCCTTCTCTCCCTCCATCCCCATCCCTCATCCTCTGCCCTTGTCCCGCCCGAGGGGCAGCGGGAGGGAGCTGGGGCGGTGCGGGCAGCACAGCCGGGGCCGAGGGGCACCGGGAGGAGGAGGAGGAGGAGGAGG
>NW_008671255.1:0-222 GCF_000695815.1 Acanthisitta chloris
GAGAATCCGGGGGGGACAGGCACATCCCCCTCCCCATCCTCACCGCCCAGGGAGTGCCCAGTGGCCCAGGCCACCTCTTGCCTCTCCTGTTTGAGCCGTCAGCTGCAGCAATAAAAGCACCTCCCCTTACTGCTCTTTGTTGTGGACAATACAGAGGGGATATTGTGTGTGGGGAGAGAAAGGCTTTTTGTTTGGGTGAGGAGACAGCGGCGGGCTGTTCTT
>NW_008671255.1:351-1026 GCF_000695815.1 Acanthisitta chloris
ATTAAACACAGTATCAAACCGAGAAAGGATCAATTGAGCCTAAAACAGAAAGCTCCCCATGTGACAGATTCCAGAAAGTACGTGATACACCATGCCCAGGGCTAGTACATGCCTGCTGTGTTTCCCAGTACATGATTAATTTGACTCAGGGCAGGAGGCTGCAGGCAAGGGATCTGCAGCACACACTGAAAAGTTTTAACACTTTGAAGACTGGAAGCGCGATTGAGCGCCGGAGACAAAGGCAGAGGCGGCGGCGAGCGGCGGGAGCACCGGCTGGGTGGACACACGGACAGCCGGGAACTCGATTTTCGGTCTGTCACCCGCACAGGGTGTGCTTCCCGCTGGAGGCCAGCACAGCATTCTCCACCGAGCATCCCGCTTCCATCCCCGCAGGGGCTGCTCCCCAAGGCCACACTCCCAGGGAGGATTTGGGGCTGGGGGTCCATAGGGCAATTCCTGGGCTGCAGCTTCATCCCTTGGGAGGGTGAATCACCTAGAGAGGAGGTTTGCTTCCCTCGTCCGGTCTTACAGGTGACCTTGGAGATGCACAGATTAGAAACAATTAATATATTAGTGCTTTAATTGCTGGCGAGTGCAGATGAAGCCAACGAGCACTTTCCCTGGGAGGCAAGGGGTGGCGCTGCGACACCAGCAGAGCAGTCTGTCCTGGTGGGG
>NW_008671255.1:1121-1800 GCF_000695815.1 Acanthisitta chloris
CACGGGGAGACACAGCTTTTCTAAAGGCAGGATGGGATCTTGGCCAAGAGGTACAGGCTGGGGACACGGGGGTGGCATCCCCTGAGTTGGATGCCCTCTGTCCCCACTGCCCAGCCATGGGGAACACAGCCCTTCCAACAGCAGGACATCACCCTTGCTGAGAGATGCAGGCTGGGACACAGGAGTGGCATCCCCAGAGCTGGGTCCCCTGGCCAGCACTGCCCATCTGTGGGAGACACAGCCCTCCCTCAGACAGAGCTCCACCCCAGCCAAGGCCCACACCTCCAGCCCCGCATACCTTGCTGTGCAGGTGGTCCTCACTGCCAGCCCTGAGGCTGCCATCCTGGGGGCAATGACCATGGGATTGGTCGCACTGGCATGCAGCATCTGGCATCACTGGTCTCAGACTGTGCAAGTCAACCCTGGAAGCAAACCCAACCCAAGCTGTAACAGCTCTCTCTGGGATGGCTGGATATGGGACTTCACAGCTCTGCTACTTGCTTCCAGGCTCTTTTCCCAAGCCTGGGAATGGTGCTAGCTTGGGAGCAACACTGTCCATCCTCAGCCCCAGCTCTGGACCCGGCACACCGCCACAGAGCTGCTGCAGCCCATCACAGGGAGCCCCGAGGTTTGGGGTTGGAGGAGCCCTGAGACTACTTGTCCATGAGGAAATGTGCTA
>NW_008671255.1:1845-2156 GCF_000695815.1 Acanthisitta chloris
AAAATAGCTTTGCCAACAGGGCAACCCAGGTGATCTCAGGAAGGAACCAGACCCACAAGCTACCAGGGAATGAGCCCCACAGGCATTTGGCTCCATCCCCTCTTCAAGTAACTCTCATGCTAAAGCAGTTGAGCTGCCTGCATGTGGGATGTGGAGCAGGACAGAGCCCGCCAGCAGCAGGGTCAGCCCATCCTTGGGCTCCACTCCCCCCCATAAAATGCAGACACTCCTGACTGCCTCACAGAGGGGCTCCGTTCATTATCCGCTGCAAAGTGCTCCAAGATCCTCGGATCAAAGGTGCCGTCACAGCG
>NW_008671255.1:2213-3756 GCF_000695815.1 Acanthisitta chloris
CAAGCCAGGTCCCAAACGAAGCCAGCGAGCCCTGAACGCAGAGGAGCCGAGGGAGGGCCCAGCAATCGACTGGCGATTTTTACTGCGGATGACCCAAGCCAGGGAGCAATTTCTGTTCATCCATCAAGGAAGATCCAGGCGTGAGCAAACAGTCAGGTCATGGGCATTCATTTTATTATTAAATCCTAAAGGGGCCACGGCTCGTGCAGCTGGATGTAAGTGATCTTCGTGTTAAAAAGACAAGCTTTGAATCTAATTTTGCAGCCAGGCTGATAGACCTGGGGATGACTCAGCCAGAAGAACCAGCCAGGCCTTCTCCTCAGGGAGGGACAACACAGCCAGGAAGAGTCAGGGGCCAGATCCCAGCACAGCACAGCCCTCGGGTCCCTCCTGGAGCTCCCCTTGTCCCCGCTTTGCTCGGTTGTCTTCCAGGACCATTTGCCAGGTGGCTGCCTCAGCCTGCACTCACACGGCTGTATCACACACACCACACCCTGCACAGCTGTACCACACCACTGCATCCTGCATGGCTGTGTCACACACCCTGCATGGCTGTACCACACACACCACACCCTGCACGGCTGTACCGCACACCCTGCACAGCTGTACCACACCACTGCACCCTGTATGGCTGTACCACACACCCTGCACGGCTGTACCACACATCCTGCACAGCTGTGTCACACACCCTGCATGGCTGTACCACACACCCTGCACAGCTGTACCACACACCCTGCATGGCTATGTCACACACCCTGCACAGCTGTACCACACACCCTGCACAGCTGTGTCACACACCCTACATGGCTGTACCACACACCCTGCACAGCTGTACCACACTCACTGCACCCCGCACATCTGTACCACACACCCTGCACAGCTGTACCACACTCACCACACCATGCACAGCTGTACTGCACACACCATACCATGCACAGCTGTACCACACTCACCACACCATGCACAGCTGTACTGCACACACCATGCCATGCACAGCTGTACCACACACCCTGAAAGGCTGTACTGCACACCCTGCACCTTGCATGGTTGTACCGCACACAGCTCCACACACCAGTGCACCCTGCACAGCTGTACCATGCACACCACACCATGCACGTTTGTACACTGGTGTCTGCACTGTGTGCCCAGGTCCATGGCTGGCTGCACCACAGTCCCCTCTGTGCCAGGGAAGAGGGCAGGCTGTGCTGCAGTCCTGCAGGACCAGTGGGACAGGAGCCAGTGAGGAGGTGCTGAAGGCAGGCAGGATGCACATGCCAGCTAGCCATGAGAGAATGTCCCTGGAGGGGCTGAGACTGCTGCTACAAGTCCCAGGACTGGATGCAGGAGCTGAGACCCTCTCCTCGTGTCCCCTGAGATGGCACCAAGCAGGCTCGGGGCAGCCTGCACCCTGGGAGCAGAGCACATCAGCCGCCTCTAATCCCTGGTCCCCATCCTTGTCCTCCTCCTGCCCCCACAAGACTGGCTCCACTTTCCCCAGCAGGAGCCCAAGGAGAAAAAAGGAAGAGAGAGAGAGAGAGAGAGA
>NW_008671255.1:3774-6907 GCF_000695815.1 Acanthisitta chloris
AAGAGAAGCTAAAAATCTGTCTTCTTTAATTAATGAGGCAAGCCAGCCTGGAGAGCACGTTTGGGATCGCAGGCCCCCAGCCAGGGGCGAGCAGGCAGCCAGGGCCAGTGACATGGAGGAAGAGAGATGGGGGGGGCATGGGGGGACACAGGCACGGCTTTTTATACTCTCCTGTTAACTGATCCACGGAGCTTTCCTGGCATCGGTTTCAAAGGTATCCCTTCACTAATCCGCCGGGCTGTTCCAGGATGGCGGTTTTGACCAGCAGGAAGGGGGAAGGGAGGGAGGAGAAACGGTCACAGGCAGACTGCACCTTTTCACAGCCCGCAGGAAAGAAAAGCATGGGGGGAAAAAGGAGCAGAGTGTGGTGTGGGGCCGGGGAGAGGGAATTCTGGAGTTCTGGGCTCGAGAGCTGCCCACACAGAGTCACGGCTCCCACTGTGGACAGCTTTGCTGCAGCATCCAGGGAGGAAACCAAACGGCACCTTCCAAATATAGCTCCCAACATGTATCTGCCCACCGGGCGCTGCGGGTATCCCAAACACGTCTTCCCCAGCAGGCTTGGCTTAATATAGGTTGACTCCCTCCCCACTGACCTTCCCTAGGGGGCCAAGATCTACGGCTCCTGCCCCATGGGGCACCCACCCAAATTCCCTGCACCCACCCAAATTCCCTGCACCTCCCAGCCCAAGAGAAAGCATAGGCACTCTGGGGTTAGGCAGGAGGAAGGTGTCCCTGTGGCACCTGTCCCTTGGGAAGGGCCGTGTGGGTGCCACTTGGCTGTGTGAGATGAGGGGATGGTGCAGATGCATGAGTTCTCACATAGAAGCAGCTCCTTGGGACCTGATTACTGGAGGACCAGACACTGCCTACCATTACAAGGGCCAGGAGACTTCTTTCGTTGCAGTTTTTGCTGCTCTGTTGTTGTTTCAATTAAAAAATGCAGCCTGCGTGGGAGCCCAGCCTCCTGTGGGCTGTGGGGACTCTCCATCCACACCCAGTCTGACTGTGCAGCTCCCCAGCATCCCAGCATCATTTCCTCTTTCAGCCCCATGTGCTACTGCCTCTCTACTTCAGCAGCCTCTGGCAGGCCAGGGCAGCCTTTGCCCATGATGCTGGACTGACCCTGGCCGTCACCAGCAGACAGCAGCACCCATGCCCTCCAGGGTGGACCTCCATGGTGGACACCAGCCCTTCCATGGGACAGAGAGGAGATTGCAAGCTCAGCAAGAAACCTTTTTGTAGGGCACCACTGCAGGCAGCAAAGGTGTTTGGTCATTAATGTCATTTTTCTAATTGCAGTCACACCTGGGCACAGAGTCACCGCTGGGGAAAAGCTGCTAGTGCTGGCCCAGGGGGTAGGTACGAGATGAATTTGATTATGAGCTTTTTCTCCTGCTTTTTTTTCCAAGGGCTGGTGGTTAAAAAGCTCAGTCTGCATGACACAGAGAGCTGTGCTAAGACAGATCTCGCACCACAGCTCTGATTTCTCTGTCAGGTCAAGGCCAGTTTGCTAAACCTCATGTCCTGACATGTAAGATTTGGGCAAAGTCAAGTAAAACCCTCAGTCTCCCTGTGTCTCTGAAGTAGCTGTGTTAGCTCAAAACTCAGATGTATTCTGCTCTTCAGCACAACTATCTAAACTAGCCTCAAAATGGCTACAGAAGCCCCCTTCAGTATAGGAAAAATGTCAATCCTCCATTCAATATTTTTACAGCTCCTTGCTTCCCAACAAACTCCCTGAAGTTCCAACAGTGTCAGTTTTGCATCACTTTTGAAAGGTACATTTTTGAGTGAAGGCACAAGCTTTTTGTGTAAGGAAAATAAACCTCAAACCCTCCTGCACAGCCTAGCAAAAATGGCATGGAACTGTTTGATGTTGAGGACTGCTCTAGCTTACAGGACTGTTTTGATCCCTCCAGACCTGGCCTTGAGAGGTGCCAGGAGGTCAGTGTAGCCACATACACAGTCTCATCTCTCAGGATGAAGTTTGCTCACCCATCCTTGTATCTGTTGCAGGTGGGAAGGGTTCCCCCCACACCCATCCTTGCCCGGGAGCCCCCAAGGAGAGAGGAAAATCCTCTTTCCTGCTAAGCTCAGCCTCTGATGCTCCCAAGTTCCTATGTACCAAGAGAGAAGCTGGAGCATGCTCATCTGCAGAATGTGTGTCGAGGAAGAGGGTGGGAAAACAGCTGGGAAGGGGCTGATCATCTCATCCAATTTTATACCAGAGTGTTGGACACATGAAGACTCAGTCCCACGTACTCCAGTCAGGGAGGTTTGGATGGCTGTTGCCTCTGAGCAGGAAAGCCTATGGCGTTAGCCAGTATGTACCCAGTACAGAGACCTGACTGACGTTACACATCACATTCCTCCCTGACCTTTGTCCATGGGCTCATTAAAATAATTGATCCTAGCCGTGACAGTCACACAAGGACCCCATGCTTGTCACATCGCCTCCTGGGTGGCTCCTTCCTTCCCACTGCTCTGGCCAGACCCAAGACCTTCCCTTGCCCTGCATCCCCCCGGGACCACGGCAGAGCCGTGTCCCAGGCACCATGCCCCAGGATCAGCAGCAGGCTGGGTTGGCTCAGGGAGCTGGGAAAGGTGTCTCACTGCTGCTCATGGGGAGATCTAGCGGGTTGTTTTGCTGGCTTTATCTCCAGAGTGTTAATTATTCCAGCCCCAGGTGGCATTGTCCCTCACTATTACACGGTTGACCTGTATCTAATCCGTCATCATCTGAAACCCTCTGCCCCGTCCTGGCATCCCTGTTCGCCCCGAATCCCAGCAGCCTCCGTGTGCTTTATTACTCCTGCATAAACCAAGTTACAGTTTCAGGACAGAATCAAAGAAAAGCTCCTTAATTTCCAACCAGCAAAGCCTGGTGAATCTGGAGCCCCCCGGGGCGGCTGAATCCCGGGCAGGCAGGAGCTCAGAGCCCGCCGGCGGTGGCGGAGGTTCCCTGTCACCCCGCCCCCCCTACCCCCGGCTGCTAGCCGAGATGTCTCTCGGCTCAGCCTGGCTTTTGGGCTGCTCCCCACTGCGAGAGCCGCACAAAGGAGCCCTCCCCTCTGGTGTCCAGACCAGCAGCATCTCCAGCGCATGACTTGTAACCCGCCGAGCTGGTCCT
>NW_008671255.1:7018-7646 GCF_000695815.1 Acanthisitta chloris
CGAGCTGCAGCCCATTGTCTGCCCCTTGCGCCGGTTTGTCAAGTTTGCGGTTGCATTTTAATCCTGACGCCTTTTCAAAGCCCAGCTGCGCATTGTGTGGGCGCAGGAATTCTTGACTTGCAAATCCTCCAGCATTAAATTCAACCTTCTGGGGCTGTGGTGATGGTCCACACAGTGAATGGGGGGCGGGGGGAAGCTCCTTGCCCCCTGCCATGAATAACAAGCAGATGAGAAGCAGTGGAGGACAGCGGAGGGGCTAGGGGAGCCTGGTGCAACCAAGATGACAGCAGTGGGGACAGTGAGGCCGGTGTGGTGCTCAGCAGTGGGATTTGTATCCACACATGGCCAGCTTGCCAGCTCCCCTTACCCTTCCTGCCACACTCAGTTTGGTGCCTAGAGCCGTTAAAGACCATATGTGATCCCCAGCAAAGAGGGTTCAAGCATCCCTCAGTGTCACAGGGACAGTCCTCTCTTGAGACAGAGAGGGAATTGGGAATCACAGAATCACTGAATGGCTCTGGTTGGAAGGGACCTCAAAGCTCATTCAGTTCCACCCCCTGCCATGGGCAAGGACACCTTCCACTAGATGAGGCTGCTCCAAACCCCATCCAACCTGGCCTTGGGCACT
>NW_008671255.1:7809-20323 GCF_000695815.1 Acanthisitta chloris
GGGTCATGCAGGCAGATTTAACCTTTTCCTGCCTGTCTGGGTCTGCTCCAGGGTTTAGGAGCCCATCCTGCAGGCTAGAGGTGGGGATGCTGCCCAAACATGGAAGAAACAGACACAGAGGAGGGTCCTGTCTGTGCAGGTGAGGGTCCAGCTGCAATGACCCAGGCGGTCCTGTCCAGTCCTGTGGTTAATGCAAGCCATCCTCCCTCTCTGCACAGAGAACAATAGGCAGCCTGTGTGCGGGGAGATGGGCCTGCTGCCCTGCTCTCCTGCGGGCTGGCTGAGCTATCCTCCGACCAGTCAGGCAACTTTGCAATGCAACGGAGTTGGGTTTTTCATTAAAAAAACACCACACACAACAGAAAACCACACATTTATCAAAGCTGAAATGTTTCAGAGAGCTGTATCGTTCGGGCAGACTTGTGCCAAAAGCCGGGCAGACTTCTGGTGGCAGCCTGCCTGATTTCCTAACCCTTTGCCTAGCAGACAGCCTCAAAAACCAGGTTCCCAGGATGCCTCCAGGCTGCCAGGGCTCGCAGCTTCCTGGCCCCGTGCTTGGAGGGAGGCAGCAGGCAGCCAAACCACCTCTCCCTGCTCCGGTGGGAGGACATCGACTCCAGGCACCGCTTTGCACAGGACCCTGCACTGCAGGAATCCCACGCCTCACCCCACGTCTCTTGTCTCTTCCGTGACGTCTCTTGTCTGCTGGAAGCGGCCCCAGCAACCCTCCGGAGCTGGGGCAGCGCGGGAAGTGTCAACTGACAGCTCTGCTTTGTTTCAGGGGGAAAAAAGAGTAACACAATCCCTTCTCATCTTCTCTGGTGGCCTCGCTTAACTTCTCAGTGCCTCGGTTTGCCAGGTTCTGGGATCATAAAGCCCTGTAAAAGACTCGGAGATCCTGGCACTCGGGGGAGGAAGGTAAGAATTAAAACAGGAGGAACAACTGGTTCCCAGACCCCTCCACCACCTCCTGGCCCAGCACTGTCCTTTCCCCTCCTCTTCGCACACTATCAGCTATCACGTGTGTGATCTCTCTGCACATCTTCACCTCCCAGGACCCCTTTCTATGCTGCCTCTGTCCTGTTTTCCTTCTCTCCAAGGCCCAGGAATGCTACAGCTATGCCTGCTTCTGCCAGGCTTCCATCCCATGCCTCCCTGCCTGCTCTGCTCTGTGCAAGGGCTTGAACAGAAAAGGTGGCTGTCCCCGATTCCTTTGCGTCCCTGAGCTTTCTTCACCTGGGGAAAGCCCCTTGCACATAGTCAGGCTCAGCAAAGCCTGGGAGTGGGGACCACTCACTGGGAGCCTGGAAAATGCAGGAATATGAATCCTGCAGAAGAAGAAAAAGCTTCTTAGGCTCCTTAAGACACTGGCCAGGAAGCAAGACCCTGAGCCCAGCTGTGCTGTCCCAGCAAGGAGCTGACCCCATCTGTGGGCCGTGCAGAATGTGGAATGACGTCTGTCCCCAGAGCATCGCTCTCTGCTCAGCAGAATTCCCCACACCAACCGGAGATAGAGTGATCTCCTGTTTGTTTGCCCTGGTTTGTTTTTAACAAAACTGTGCTGCTGGCTGTTTATCACTTCGTTTTCCTCCAGGAGATGAGGCAAGCGAAAGAGATCAGCCAGAATAAAACACGACCTTTATGGGCTCTGCTGTGGGCTTGGACTTTCCACCTACCACCTCGATGTACCAATGGGGTCTGAGATGAGCAGATGCCAGGTGCCATGTTTGGTGCTGGCAGAGGAGCAGCATATGTAGCTCTGAGCTCAGGCCCACGGGATACTCCCCAGCGTGTGCTCATGACACCCACCCAGAGAGTTTTTGTGCCACAGCTCAAGTCACTTCCTCACACCCAGAAAATTCCTCCTCCTGGTGCCTGTCCCCCCCTGGTGAATCTCAGCAGAGGAGGGCTGAGTGCTTGTGAAGAAACATTGCACACACGACACCATTTCTGGGTTGCTGTGAAGACCCAGGCATGCAGGGACTCCCCCCACCCAGTCTTGCTCAGTCCCTAGAGGACTAATGTGTGCAACATCCCTTAGGTACCCCTGGGAATCTGAGGGTCTTTGCTCCCTGGACTTGCCCAGGGCATGAGGGCAGAGTCTGCACTGAGACCCCACTCTGACTGCCATCTGCCCAGTGTCCTTGTGGCTTCTGGGCCACTAAAGTGCACTGAGTTGCAAACCCAAAATGTAGCTGTGGGGACCTATGTGAATGGGGATGGTGAAGGTGACAGTTTTGAGCTTTTGTGAAAACAAAGATTTTTCTACTCTATGTCTTATCTCCTGCCTCACTGTTTGGGTGAAGGCCCTGAGCTTCAAAATCCCCCACTTGAAGTACCAAGAAAGATGTCCTCCACCCCCACCAGCCCCCCAGGCACGGTCAGATCAAGTGGGGTTTGGTCACAACTAATGAATTCCCCTTAAAGATACAGGAGAGCCTTAGGGTACACGCAGGGAAGCAGCAGGGCAAGCAAACTTGCCTTGGCAACACTGGGAAGGCAAACAGTTCCCTGAAGGCATTTAGGGACACCCTGGGATGGGAGCTAGCCTGGAAGCCTGCCCTGCAGCCTGCCTTCCTCCTCCCTCTGCTGAGTCCCCGGCAGGTAGTGACAGAAACCAAGCAGGTTTGTTCACAGTGACATTTTGGAGGATGCCTCCCAAAGATGACTCAGGCTGTGTCTGCTGCAGAAAAACAGTGATACAGAGTCTTGTGGGACAGTTTTAATGGCTGTGGAGGAGGCAGACTCACCTGAGCCAGCCTCACTGCACTGGTCCTTGGGAACTGGAGACCACGGATAGAGCCACCGGCTCCAGCAAGTGCATCCTCAACACCCTTTCCTTTCTTCCACAGAGTCATTAAGGCTCTTGAAAATTCCTGCAGCAGCTAGAACTGAGGTGTCCTTTCAGTGAGATGCCCATCCAGAGGTGTCTCATGTACCTCTGCCTGCAGAATTCCCATCCCATCCTGTCCCTGTTGCTAAGGTGCTCAGCGTAGCAATGCCTGCTGCTGACACGAGACCCAGGATGCTGCCTATCACATTTCCCGTGAGCAGCAAAGAGCAATGAAAACAGAGATCAGAGAGCTGAGGAGAGGAGCTCAGCCTGCTAATTACAGTGAGAAAGCAACATTCAGCACCTGCTGCTGGCAGTTCAGTGCTTCTGCCAGGGGCTGTGCGGCAAAACAGGTTTGGTTGGTGGTGAGACAGGGCAGCAAAACGGGATTCAGCAGGGCCAGGAATGGTGGGGGAAAAGTTGGTGTTACAAGGAAGGAATAAGACAAACTGGTGGGGTTACGGGTTGGATGAGTACATCTGTGATGCACTCATGATCCTGCTGGTCCAGAACTCCCCCCTCCAGACAGATTAGGTCTGCAGAGAGGCAAGTTGTCTTGATCATCACCCTTCTGTCGTCTCTGTGCTCATCTCTGTGCAAATCACAATGTTTTCTTCCTCCCGCCGCTCTGCCAGGGTGATTTGTGTCAGCAGGGTCTCTGGCCAAGGTGATTGCAGCAGCCTATTTTTGGGACTGCCCTTGAGAGTTGCAAGCCAGGAAGGTGGAGCCCAGCTGTTCCGGTGTCCATGCCCTGGGGAGGCACTAACACCTGCAGTCCGTGCTGGCTGCTCTCCAGTGCCTCACTAATTGCACCAGGGTCCTTAAATAATACAGCGGCCATGTGCTGAAGGGGCTGCCTGCTGGCTCTCCCTGTGCTCGGGAGGGAACAGAATGGCTCAGCTGGGGGCCACTTCAAGCTGCAGGAGATAGGAACATCTCCGTTCAGGTCCTGGGGTTTTGGCTCTGAAGGTGCTTTCTGGCTCAGCTTGGCTGCTGGATGCCCACTGACTCTCTGGGACATTTATTTGGCTCTGAAAATCAGCAATGGGTTCAAGATGCTCACTCCTTTGAGGCCATTTTAGGTACAGATGAGGATTTAAGGGACAGGTCTGCACCCAAATGTGTGTGTGTGCATCCTATGCTGACCATGGACATTTATTCATCTCATCTTACAACTCCAGGTAACATCCCAATGAGGTGTTCTCCACCCACAAAGCTACCCCACTTCACATGAACATGGCAGGGATGCATCTAAGTAGCTTGTTCTCGGGTCTCCCTTGATGTCCCTTGCCCAGAGGAGCTGTGGCTGCCCCACCCCTGGAAGTGTTCAAGGACAGGTCTGGGAGCAACCCGGTCTAGTGGAAGTTGTGACTGTCCACAGCAGGGGGTTTGAACTAGATGGTCTTTAAGTTCTCTTTCAAAGTAAATCCTTCTATGATTCTATGACCTGTTGACCTGCAACACCACAAAGTGAAGGAAAAGACCTTGGTGGAAGCACATTCAGCACCTCACAGCTTTGGCTTCCAGACCTGTCCATGCAGTGAACACCAACAGTCCTTCCTGGAGTGGGTGTCACCCTGAAAGACCCAGGTTGAAAGTGACACATGGGCTTCCACCTCTTTCTGTGTAGTGTTGCACCTCAGGGTCTGAAATTTGCCTTGCATGAGAATGGCAATACTTCCAGCCCAAAGGTCCATCTTACTCAGGTCCTGTCTCCAACAGCAGTCAGAGGGAAAGGATATCCCTTATGTCCTTCCCTGGGACAGAAGAAGACAAACACATAGTACTTCCTGAAGCACTTGACCAGACCCTCACTGGTCTTCCTGAGCCAGATTCCATCTGCAGAATGTGTGCTGTTCCATGTGTTTATCTTCCATGATCTTGCACCAACACTTATGCTTCGATGCCCTTTATTAAGGAATTCCACAACACCACAACACGTTCCTTGAAAAATTGCTTCCATTCATCTGCTTTGACTCACTGACTTCGCCTCATGCCCCTGTTTCTCAGATGGGAGCGAGAATGAGCTATCCCTGTTCACCTTCCCTGTGCTGCTCATCTTTTTCTGGCTCTCTCAGCCACCCCTCAGGTGTTTCTTCCTGCTCTGACTGTTCATGAGAGGTAGCTGCAGTTCAGTTGTGTGGGTGAGAAATGCTGTGGCCCACAGAGTTGTTTGAGTAAAGCTGCAGCCTTGTGATATCCTCCAAATATTGCTGAATTTATCTTTCCAGCACACCTGCCAAGCTAAGAAATCCTGTTACCCCTATTCCAGTGAGACACAGCACGACCAGGTATCAAACACTCCCCTGATGCAAAACGAGGGGTTGGGAAACAGGTGCTGAGCCTACAAATCCTCATTCCCACCTTGCTTTGCTAAGCAAACCAGCTAAACCAAGCTTAACTAAGCACCCAGCTTAACTCAGCACCCAACCAGCTGACCAGAAACTTGTCATTACGGTGACCAACACTGCATTTTGAGCATCTCCTGGGTTGTCATCCAGCTCAGATGCCGGCAGAAAGCTAGCTGGAGAGACGTCGCATTTCCCAGACAAAGGGAAGGAGGGGAGGGAGCAGCTGAGCCAGTGGAACTGTTTGTGCAGCCATAATCACACCATAAAGCATGGCAACAGCACCTGGAAAACAGCCCTTGTGCTAGCCTGGCAAACAGGCCCCAGTGACCAGAACAGCTCAAGGCAGAGATGCTTTTTCAGGGGGATTCACTCCCCTAAATGGAGGGTGCAATGCTTTGATCCTGTTCAGCCATGGAGGAAATGCTCCCTCCAGATTTTAACTGTACATCTGTTTGCCTTCATTAAATATTTTCTTTTTAAAAGAGAGGAAGGTCAGTGTTTTTCAGCTGTTTGAAAAGGTCCCACCTAATGGAAATGAAACGGAGCAGAGGATGGGGGGAAGGTGTCCTAGCCCTGCATGGGGCATCTGCTGCTCCATGCCCCATGACTGTGGTCCTTGTACCCTCCAGCCATGATCCATGTACCCTCCAGCTGTGCTATCGTCCTCTGACCACATTTTCCTTGCTAGGCTTCTTCCTCTGTGGGCCCAGAAGTGCCATCAGTGTTGAGGTACAGAAGAGACACTTGCGGCTCAGCTCTGGGGCACAGGCAGTGACTGGGATGCCATGCACAGGAGTGGGAGAGTGTGTGGCCAGATCCCATAACCTACCTGAGCCAGGCCATGCACCTCCATGCTCTGTGCAGTCCAGGTGGGCACTGGGACACAGAGGATGCTCATCTTTGTCATCAGGAGAGAACTTACCATCTTCAGCGTTCAAAGATGCTCAAGTGCCATTCTGGGAGGCACAAGCAGGAACTGGGAGGAGCCCATGAGCTGAAGCAGGTGGGAGAGACAAGCCAGACTTTGCCTCTCTCTCAGCCCTGTGTTCCCCACACTGCAAATGAGAGCTGCAAAGACCTCTGTTCTCCAGGCTGGCCTCTCCCCCTCGGTACTCCTGCTCCCACATGCTCAGCAGCTCAGCCCCGCATCCAGGTTTACATATAAATAAAGAGAGAGTGTGAAATCCACCCTGGGGTCTCTCCTGACTCCCACTTGGCTCCCTAATTGGAAAGTCTGCCAGCAGGAGATACTGCAATGAGCTAACGCAGAAAAAACCTCCCTTTATCCCAAGCAGTGCTGGCGGCTGGGGTTAGGTCCCCAGCCCAAATCACATCGGCCGGGAAGGACACAGAGCAGGTTTGCACATGCTCTGGTTCTCCATCAGGCTCTGGGGACTTCATCACTCTGCTGTGCCTGGAGGAAAGGGACAGGGAAGGGATATATCAGAGAGGATCCTGGAGCAACTCATCCCTCAAGGATAGTCTAGCACTTTGCAAGTCCTGACCACTTGATGCCAATAGGGACAGACATTTGGACAGGGGTGTGATCACTGTGCAGCACTGGGTAGTTGGATTGCTTAAACACCTGCACCTTCAAACAAAGACACCTGATTCAGAGGTTCCCCCATTTGCTCAGTGCTCAGGAGAGGAGTTTCCCAACGCACAGATAGTTCCCATCGAAACATATCTAACCTACAGGGACATCCCCTCCTTTTGGTTATTCAGCCTAAAGGAACCAGGAGTCAGACTCTTCACCTCCTTTCTGGAGGAGAAAACTGCCCCTCACATCTTGTGGCATCTATTAGTGCCCCTGAGCCCTGTATCACAGGTGTTTCTCATCATCTTCCATGGAGGCCAAGTGCACACACTTCACCAGGCTACACAGCACCTCAAACATGTCATCAACAGCCAAGAGCCAGCTGGCACTGGGAAAGACAACTAGGAAACCTCATCCACCAAATCCCCATTGATTTTTGCTGCCTCCTCTAGTTTTTGGAGGTCCTGGAGGCACAAATGTTGCCTCCAATAGAGCTGATTCAAAGGCAACGGTGATCTCAGTACAAGCAGATCAATGTCCCAGAGCTTTATGTTTGAGGAGAAAATAGCACAAATCTGTCTAACACTGCTCCTGGTGTCCAGGGGGTGTGTTATCCACAGTAGGATGCCATGTTCACCTGGGGATCAGGAGTTAAAGTGATGCACAGATTCTTATTCTTTGAGTCTAGCATCACCAGTCTCGAGGAGCTCACCAGGTGACAGGGAAGAAGCCCAGGGAGGGAAGAGGAACAAGGCATGATTAGATTCCATGCCAAATGAAGGATGGAGTCCAAACAGGTACCCCGAGCAGCTGACCACTGTTGTTGCACAGAACCAGTCTACTTCCAGAAGGGCAGGGAAGAGACTGCTTCATCTCTGAAAGTTCATCAGAATTTCTGAAAATGTAGGACCTGAACAACAGTGAAATTAAATTTCATCCAGGGGAAATTTCCTTTCCTGACCAGTTCTCTAAGGCAGAAACAATCCTGACCTATGAAATACCATGTTAATTCTCATGTTGTCTGTGTGAATTAAAACATCTACTGACCCAGCAAATGGTTTATGCCAAAGCACCAGAAAAATCAGTTAGCTCACTGCTTTGATCGTGACATTTGGAGCAAGAGCCAAGGTGATGCAGTAGACTCATAGACATCTCCTATACACATAAACATCACTTCTGTGGCCTTTGGAGAGTTTCTCATGATCATTTCCATGATTTGCCCTCTAAAGCCATACAGACACTTGCAAAGACACCGTTATGGCAATACCTTTTTCCTGGTGAGACTCTGCCAGATAAATGCTGCAGACTCTTCCTTTTACTAATCCTACCTCCTGGAGGCACTTAGCAACTAATCTGGATTACCTATTTCTACAGTTCCATGGCAAAAGAAACCTCATTGTTTCAAGTCCTGTGGGCTCACTCCGAGGCAGTGGCCCATGGGAACATCCCCTTGTCTTCCTAATTTGATTTAGGTTGCTCCTTTGGCAAGATCGCTCAAGTCTCACGTGGATTTAAGTGGGCCATTGCATGGGCTCCAAACACACTCTTTAGCCAGGGACATTATTCTGCTGTAGCAAACACTCAGACTCAGGCTTGCAGCAGGAGGATTACCACTATTTAGCAGTGGCTTGTTAACAGATGCTTTAAGGAAATACAGACAGCACAATGCTGACCCATAGCACGGAGCTGGAAACGCCTTTCTGGTCTGATCTAGACAGGGGTTTTCTATTTCAGAGCATCCCTTGCCAGGTTTTAGCCTGCCAGTGTCACTACTGGTCAAAGCATTCATACAGACAAACTCCAGTTGACTTCCCCAAACGCTGGAGCATTTGGCTACACTCACCCCAGAAACAGTTGAGTTAGGAGTTCCAGAGTCTTGGAAGCCAAATAGGCCCAAACTCGTATATATAAAAGCCCCAGGGTCTGCCCATCTGCAAGATATTTTCCCAGCCCTCCTCCAGATCCTTGCCTGTGACTGTCACTTGTCAGGTGGGTTGTGCAGCCCTGCCCACGGTGCTCCATGTGAGGTCATGGTGACACCCCCTGCCTGTCTAATGCCTTTGTGAAACTCCTGACATCACTCTCTACAGTCCCTTCCATGAAGTCTCTCATTTTTGTTCACCCTTTTGGTCACTGCTGGGCTCTCAAGCAGAGGTCCTCATTCAGTTGTCACAAAATAACCCAATTCCTGGGAGGTGACAGCCAATTCAGGAGCCCTCAGCGTGGAGTGGCTTTACAGATGCTCAGGAGGGGCTCTGCCTTCCTTTCGATACATGCTCACACTTTGCTACTGCCATGTCCAGCTCCTTGCCATCCTGCTTATTCCCCACAAGCACACACAGATCTGCCTGTTCTCTATGGCATCACCTTACTTGTTATGGCATCATCTTATTTGTGACATGGGTGCTAATCTGCCCTGTATGACACAGCTTGGCTGAGTGATCCAGGTTCACAGCACCTCTCTCCCCACTCAGCCTGGCCACCCCATCAAGCCTGACCCTCACAAGTTTTGAGCAAATTACTGGGACATGGTCTCACTCCAGAGAGCTCTCCACACTCTCACGTGTATCCTCTTGGTGCACACGAGACTTTGCACAGATGCCACTAAGTTTCATGTAGGAGGATTATTCCCAGGAAATCTCATTTCTCACTTCCACTCACACATCCTGGTGGCCCCTTCTAAGGACAGCAGAAGCCCCAGCCCAAGAGCCTCCCCAAAGAGCTCAGATGAGTGCGGCAGATCTTTTAGCCCAATTACATTAGGACAGCATAAAAATTCATTCCACAAACTGCTCTTGGGAAGGAGCAGCCTGGCTTGGTGGCCAGGAGTGACCTGCTCCAGAAGGAAGGATGCTGGTGGCTGTACCTAAATTCTTCAACTTGTTCACTCACCCAGCAAAGACAAAGGCACCAGGTCATCCCTAGCAGCAGTATCATGCTGGTCATGGTGCCAGGATGCCACACTGCTATATGGCAGATTCTGAGAAAACCAGTTCAGGTGGACTTGTGGTGTTTGCCTGAGCTCAAATTGAATAGTCACAAAAGCTTTTCCACCTTCCTGTGGATCCAATCCTCCCCTCCCAAGCACCCTGCAGCCACCACTGCTGCATACATGGCTCCAGAGATGACAAGCCCCTTGCCTGTCGTGGCAAGCCAGCACCACCGCTGAGGGGAGGATGGATAGCTCCAACCCTTGCAGACACTGCACCAAGATCCATCCAGCTATTTTGGCCTCTGCCCTGCTTCTGCATCAGTGCCTCCTGGAGTGGGGCAGGCAGTGAACCTGCATAGCTGGGGGACAATTATCTCTGCTCTACATGAGTGAATAAAATTTCTAGTGGTAGGGCAGGACCTTGCTGCAGACCTGGGTATCTCTGCTGCCTCTGGGATCTTTGTCAGGGCAGCTTGGGAATCCATGAGGAAATGCTCTTCTCTTTAGCACTGCCCCTGAGGGGTTCCCAGGTGATGACTGAAGGCATGTCTGTCTCCTTCCCTTCAAGCAGGACAGCCAGCTCCTCTGGGCAGGAGGTTCTCCCTCCTAGCCACTCTAGAGAAGAGCTGACTAAGCTAAAATTAGATTTTCTGAATATTCTGTCCTTTCCCTGTAGCCCCAGAGCCACTTCTGAGAGCTGACACTTGTGATGGCACCCAATGCTCTGTTCTACAGCAGGGGGAAGACTCACATTCCTCCTTCCCCCACAGCTCATCCCACCCACCCTGGGCTCCACACACACTGGCCTGCAAATAAGCAGGGCAAAGCTGCCCAGGACAGTGTCCACCAAGAGGATAATCTTGCTCTTGTTCAGCAAGACCCCAGCCTGCCTGAATGGTGGGGAAGGACCAGCTGGGACCGCTGCTTCCCCTCCTCATTACAGCACCCAGGATTGCAGCCCCAGGCAGATTCTCTCCTTGCTGGATAACTTACACGTAGCTTCCCTGCTCCATATACTCAGCTGTTCCTCTGATATGGTGCCAGTCTCAACACATGGAATCCAGGCCTTCAAAATCTTCCATAAGCTCAAGCAACTTTACATTAGCACATTGTCGATGATCTCGAAGCCTACAGGCTCAGGCCAGCAAGCCTTCCATAAAATACCTAGCAAGGTAATTGTAACTCTGCATGAAAGAGAATGACATGATGGAGTCGTCCATCTCTCCAGCTACCACATTTCCCCTGGCTGAAAAAATTATGTTATTTAACAGTAGCATTAAATTCAGTGCCACCTGTTGTATTCCTGTGTCACCAGGACCTGGAAGGAATGCTCTTCTCACAGCTTCCCGTGCTGTTTGTGAGGATACAGCTCCTAATTGCAGCTCTGCCATGTTAACATTTCCAGGAATTTTCAGCAGACCATTCAACACCAACCCTTGGTTTCTGGGAGTTTCCCTTCTCTTATGAACCTTTCACCATTCTTCTTTCAGGTTTAGTGAAAAAAGTAGAGAGGAGAGGGGAGAGAAGAGTGTTCAATGTCTTGAACAAATTGGTCAATGAACCAATGTCTGCAATATTTCTCATTTTGGGACTATTCACCCCTAGTGATTAATTCTTCCTTCCTCTTCCTTATGAATCCACATTTGTTCCCTTCAAGACCACTTTCCACCCCAACCCTTTTTCAAACTCCAGCCCTACAGACCATAAGTGAACCTAAAAAGCCATCCCTGCTCTCCAGAACACACAGTGGTGGAGTAGACCTGAAGAAAGACCTGGCCACCGGTCTGGTCTGGCAAGAGATATCCCCTCCCATCTCTTCCCTGGGCTCCTAACAAGCAGCTAAGTGATGAAGTCTCTTACCTTGATCCCAATCAGCTGTCAGTAGGGTGCTGAGGAATTCACTCAGCACCTCCTGGGCAAGCCATCACACCTGTGCCCCTTGGGTGTTGTGACCCTGTAGCAGGTTCTCTCTGCTCAGCAGGACAGGGAGGCAGTAAACCCCCTGCCAGTGCTGGTGGGGCTGCTTGAGGTGCTCAGCACCACAGCAATCAGGTCCAGCTCAGAGATGTCTCTCTGCTTCATGGATGGTGTCACCTGTCACCAGACCACCAAAAATGTCCCTAACGTCAGCTGCAGGTTGACCCACCTGGCTGGTTCCCATCACTTGGCAGCAGACAGCTCCCAGCATCTCTGCTCCCAGCAGACCTGTACCCTGCTCTTTGTCCCCCTGTTGGTGGATGTTTGTAGATGGCTCATCCCATCCCTGCCCTTCCCAGCCCACCACTGTCCAGACATCAGCACTGCCTGTGCCTTCCCCTAGAGCTTGCTGCTAGCTTTCACCATCTCCCCCACAAAACCTTTGGCCCAAAGCCCTGTGGGCCAGGCTGATCCTCTGGAGATATCCACCAGCACAGCCTGCCCAGACTTGTAGCTCTCCCTGAAGGCAGGTTTCCCACTGGGAGGAGGGAGATGCTCATCTTTTCTTTCCTCATGTCGACACCCACTGGCCTAATCCCGGGATCGTGCTGCATCTGCATCCCCTGAGCATCCTCAGGACATCCCCGGAGGTCCCCACCACACCAGGCTGTCAGCCCCTGAGGCCTCACATCCCACCCACTGGAGCACCACGGGGGAGGTCACCGTGTTTCATGGCTCTGCCTGCGGACAGCTGGCTTGTTCCTGTTCCAAACTCCTTCCCTGAAGCTGCCAGCCTGGCTGGGAATCCTAACCCCATCCCTCATGCCAGGTGTGGGGAGAGGACAGGGGGACCATGGTGGGGAACCCTGGTCTGCCCAGCACAATGGAGCAGTGGGGGCTGAGGGCAGGCGGTGGGGGCTCAGATTTCGGTTTCTCTGCCCTTG